>NC_136471.1:133957684-134032684 GCF_902686455.1 Sciurus vulgaris | reverse complement strand
GTTCAGAAACTCTTTTTTGTTTGTTTGTTTTTGTTTTATTTTGCTTTGATTTTTGGTACCAGGGACTGAACCCAGAGGTGACTAACCTTGGAGCTACATCCCCAGCCTCTTTAATTTATTGAGACAGGGTCTTGCTAAGTTGCTTGGGGCCTCATTAAGTTGCTGAGCCTGGCCTTGAACTTGCAATCCTCCTGCCCCGACCTCCGGAGCCACTGGGATTACAGTTGTGCAACACCGTGTCTGACTTGTTCAGAAACTATTTTTTATAATTTAAAAAATTTTACCACGTGCCACATTATACAGTCTGTAATCCTAGTGACTCAGGGATCCCAGAATAAAAATTAAGAAGCGCTGGAGATGTAGCTCAGTAGTAAAGTGCCCCTGGGTTCAGTCTCCAGTACCACAAGTGTATTAATTAAAAGATGCTAATTGTGGCAAAATATTCATAACCTAAAATTTGCCCTCTTAATTGTTTCTAAATGTCCAGTTCAGTGGTTTTCAGTGCACTCAAACATTTTTGTGCCATCAATCTCTAGAATTTTTATCTTGGCAAAATGAAATTCTATTACAGACACTATCTTTTATCCCTGCCCTGAAAACCCCCATCCTCTTTTCTGTTTCTATGAATTTGACTACTCTGAGTACTTTGTAAAAGTGTGATCATGTAGTAATTACCTTTTTTCGGACTAGTTCATTTTGTTTAGCATAATGAATGTCCTCAGGGTAGATCAATGGAGTATTATATAGCCTTTAAAAGGAAGGAAATTTAAACAATTAAAAAGGAAGGAAATTTAGATACATGCTGCTGGGTTCATTTCCTTCCTTTTTAAAGGCTATATCATATTCCATGGAATGCACATGCTATATTTTGTTTATCTATTCATCTCTTGATGGATACTAGAGTAGTTTATATCTCTTGGTCTTTGTGAATACTGCTACTATGAACGTAAAAGTCAAGACATCTCTTCATAACCCTGCTTTTGATTTTCTTGGATAAATACCCAGAAGTGGGATTCTTAGATAGTATGATAATCCTACTATTAACTTTTTTTAAAAAAATTATTTCTTCCAATTAGCTGTACCTGACAGCAGAAGGCATGGATGCATTTTGACAGATCAGACATAAATGGAGGGTCCTCTCTCATTTTTCTGACTGTCCATGTTGCAGGATCACATGGTCATGCAGTCACACATGCACATGAGTCAGCATGTCTGCTCACTCTACTATCATTTTTTAGAGGACGCTTCATAGTATTTTCATGTCGTGGGACCATTTTACGTTCTCATCCATCATTCAGAAGTGTTCCCATTGCTGATGGTCATTATTTCCTGGGTTTTTTTAAATACCTTGGGTTTTAAAAGTCAATGTTGGCTTTTAAAATAGTAGCAGTCCTTACAGATTCGAGAAATCTTGTCGTTTTGATTTGCATTTCTCTAGTGAAGAGTCGTGTGGAGCAGATTTCCACGTGCTCGTTGGTCATCCTTATCTCATCCTCGGAGGAATGACTGGTGCCTCTCTGCATTTTTAGTAAGGCTATTTTGTTGAAGTTCAGACCTTCATCCAATCTGACTACTGTCTCTGGTTAGGTTTGCAATTGTTTTTTCTCTCTGTCGATTATGTCCTTCCATGCACAGAAGTTTTTACTTTCGATACAATGAAATTTATCTAACTTTTACTTTGGTTGCGTGTCAGAAAGTATTTTTAGGACATCAGGAAATATTCTGATGCGTAATCCGAAGCCAGGTGGCCTAATGACACAATGTCATCCTGACACCCCGATTTGATTTCGTGAGATATCATACTTCGTCCTGGGGTGGGTTGTTCTGCGGGTGGCTCAGTGACCTCAGACTGGATTCAGAAGACACCCAATAAATTTGCTTCTCGCATTTTCTTAGCCCAGGGCTAAACTTTTGGGGTTGGTCCAGCTCAGGAAAAGTTAACACTGT
Source organism: Sciurus vulgaris (assembly GCF_902686455.1). Classification (NCBI taxonomy): domain Eukaryota; kingdom Metazoa; phylum Chordata; class Mammalia; order Rodentia; family Sciuridae; genus Sciurus; species Sciurus vulgaris. The sequence continues at coordinate 134,030,737 of NC_136471.1, read as the reverse complement.
TGGAGTGGATTCCACTCGTGAATAGGAAACCAGATCTCAGACGCGTGTGCTCTCCACTCGATTTCACGATGCCCGGGTTCAGCGTAGATCCCGGAGTAATTTAGCCACGAGTGAAATTCTCACAATGAGCAAGAAGGCAAAGCCAGCGTCCCCCTCGCAGCATCAAAGCGGCAGACGTGACCAGGGCAACGATTTTTAAACTGAGCATCACGCTCGGAGCAGATCACCATGCCCGAGGAGCTATTTGGAAGCGCTCCAGGTGAAATTCGACGATCAAGCCAGGATTGTCATTCAAAGGCTCTAAATGAGAATACTCAAGTGTCATTTAGTTAAGTGGCTCTTTGGGTGCTGGGTCGGAATACAAATGGCTGTTCTTGCCTCTGCGCCTGAAGCCTGGGTTTGTCCCCAACGTGCCTGGCGTTTCCTCCGGAAAGCCCTGTGCGTCAGCTCCAGCTGCTCTGCTGGAGGAGCTTAGGAGAGAGGCCGGCTGGGGTGCCTGGGTCGTCTCTGGGTACCAGGAATAATGAGCTGTCCGAGATCAGATCTCAGACGCCATTCAGTTCCCGACAGTTGCCCACGACCTTTCCCTCCGCGGGGAGCCTCTGAATTGCACGTTGTCATGGGAAGAGCCCGTGAACTTGGCAGAGCTGCCGAAGCCAGTCACTCCCCTGACGAGCTCACGGGGCCATGCTTGCCGATGCCCCAGGAGCCAGCATCCTGAGCGGCGGGTGTTGGGGAAGGTCTGCAGAAGGATCCAGAGGAAACTCCCCGTGGTCCTGTTCAACTCTGAATCTGCTGCGGGGGCGCGGGGAGGATGAAAGGGAGGATTTAGGGTGGGGTAGAAGTCAAACCTTACGGCAGAAGTTACGACAGGTTTCTCTCAGGTCGACTAAAAGGCATGTTATTGAAAAAGGCACCTGTTTTTAAAGGGCTCCAACATGTTTGGTGGGGAGGGATTGGCTACCATTGAATTTATTTTATTTTTTACAGACTGCATTTGACTCCTTGCACACAAATGGGGTACATCATTTCATTTCTACGTTTGTGCAAGATGCAGATTCACACCATTCGTGCGATCACACCTGTGCATAGGGTGATATGTCTGTCTCATTCCACCATCTTTAATACCCTACTCCCTCTCATTTCTTTCTATGTAATCTAAAGTTCCTCCATTCTTCTTTCACTCCCCACCCGCCACCCCCATTATATATCATCATCCACTTATCAGGGAAAACATTCAGCCTTTGGTTTTTTGGGATTGACTGATTTCACTTTACATGATATTGTGCAATTCCATCCATTTATCTACAAATGCCATAATATTATTCTTCTTTATGGCTGAATAATATTCCATTGTGTATACATACCACAGTTTATTTATCCATTTAACTGGTAAGCCCCAAGCAGAATCTCATTGTGTATTTTTATTGAAAAGTGTTTACAGATGTTGGAAGGTAGTATTAATCTGCTGGAGCATCATACAAACCCAGTATCTGTGCCTTGAATTTGGAGTCTTATGCCAAAATTTGAAAGACATGCACCAGAAGCTAACTTCAGGCAAAGGGACAAAACTCTGCAAAGTGTTTTTCCTCGAAAACCCAAAGAAAGACAGGAAATACTCAGTAAGCACCTATTCACTGATCAGGCAGAAATTCCATCAAGATCTAGACTCTAGGGATTCATGCAAGACAAGTCTTGTTTTGTTCCAGTGGCCATTTTTAGTTGCTTTTGCCAGAAGGTGGTTCAGGAATACCAAAGAACTGTTTTCTAGAAGTTCACGACTCTTTGGAGAAATTGCCTTACATAATGCTCAGCCTTCGTGCCTATGAATTTTTAATCAGCGGAGTACCATCAGCGGAAAACGGGATTGTTTCCAAAGACTAAGTGCTGCTTTCCAATTGCAACCGTTCCTAGAGAGATCAAAGTGTTGGGTTCGCAGCAAAGGGAGGCCACATTGCTTGCACACGATGAGAAAGCAAGAGTTTTGATTTTTAAAAGCGACTGAATTTAATCCGCAGGCATGCAGAGACCTAACCCATGACTCCCTGGTGATTTATATGCCGGCCCTGGGTAGCAGGGTGTCTCCCATTCGCTGGGAAATGGCCTATACTACATCTTACACAACTGGGTCTATTTCATGCCTGGAGGAGATTCGGAAAGTGAGGTCATTTAAAAATTCCAGCGGATGGCTCTGTCCTCTCTAAATTTAGTCGTTTACCGGGGTTTCTCCACGGCCCTCAGAATCTATGATGGGTTCCTCTCTATGGGCAATTCCATAAAAGCAGCACTTTGGCTGACACAAAATAAATCTACCAGAAACAATATTCTGCGCCAAACCAGGAGAGGCCCAGGCAGGGGCCATCTGCAGAGCTGCGGGCTGGGCGGGCGTGTGTTCAACGCCAATGTCACGCGCATCCGAAATCCAGACCTGGGCCTAATTGGAAGTCATTCATTTCTGGTCCGTCGTTTTTGGCTTCTTTAAATTCTCAGGCATTATTTTAGCTCCCTGAATGGAAGGGTCACGCCTGGATTTTTCTAGCACCCACCGGAAGTTATTTCTATGTGCAGCACACCTCTGCGTTCAAGGTCGGGACGTCAGGACCCGCTCTGTGCTGCCCACTTAGCCTTTCTCCGGGTGCCCTGAATTTCCCTCTGGCGGGACGCGAGGCAACACCGCAGCCGAGGTCAGCTGGGATTTGGTGGACAAGCCACGTTTGGCCCCGGCCTGTCCTTCATGAGCTTCACAGACTGCCGTCAGCGCCCTGTCCCTGCAGATGGAATCACACTAATCCTTCCAGGCTGTCTGCCTACAGCAACCCCCGCGCATTTAATCTCCCGGCTCCCTTCCCCGGACCTTCCTCTGCTCTGCTACGGCTTTATTGAACCGCAGAGATCAGAAGGGCCTGCAGTTTCCTCACTGCCCTGCTTCAAAGGCGAGAAAACAAAGCAAACAGCATCCGCCCACAGGCACACACATATGGGGGAAATGGCCACGTAAGGGAAAAGTCTATATGATCTGTATACATATGTAGGAAATGAGTGTGTGTGTGTGAATACTTGTGATACATAGACATAAACTGGTGCATCTTTCTCTGAATAGTTAGTATGTGGTCAGTGTTGCTCAGTTCCAATATATGGAAATATACATATGAAATGTCTATTTAAGGGAATGATCTATATGATATATATATACATATATATAGGAAATGTGTGGATGTAAGTGTGTGTGTGTGTGTGTGTGTGTGTGTGTGTGTGTGAATAGTTGTAATTCATAGACATAAACTGGTGGCATCTTTCTCTGAATAGTTGGTATGTGGTCAGTGTTGCTCAGTTCCAATATATGGAAATATACATATGAAATGTCTATTTAAGGGAATGATCTATATGATATATATACATATATAGGAAATGTGCGGACGTGTGTGTATGTGTGTGTGTGTGAGTGTGTGTGTGTGTGTGTGAATAGTTGTAATTCATAGACATAAACTGGTGGCATCTTTCTCTGAATAGTTGGTATGTGGTCAGTGTTGCTCAATTCCAATATATGGGAATATATATATGTGAAATGTCTATATAAGGGAAATGTCTATATGATATATATACATATATAGGAAATGTGCGGACGTGTGTGTATGTGTGTGTGTGTGAGTGTGTGTGTGTGTGTGTGAATAGTTGTAATATATAGACATAAACTGGTGGCATCTTTCTCTGAATAGTTGGTATGTGGTCAGTGTTGCTCAATTCCAATATATGGGAATATATATATATGAAATGTTTATATAAGGGAAAAGTCTATATAATGTATATACATATGTAGGAAATGTGTGTGTGTGTATATATATATATAATTGTAATACATAAACTGGTGGGTGACTTTCTCAGAATATTGAGTATGTAGCCATGTTATTCAATTCCAACACATGGGAACATATAGATATATAAACATACATATATACACATGTTTATACACATATATGAAATGTCTATATAAGGGAAACGTGTACATGATATATATACATATATACAGGAAATGTGTGTGTGTGTGTATTTGTGTGTGTGTGTGTGGATAGTTGTGATACATGGACGTGAACTGGTGGGCGTCTCTCTCAGAATAGCGGTAGGCCACCAGTGTTGCTCATTTCCGATATGTCTAAGTGCTTGGGAAGTAGGCAGGGTCACCCCTTAAAACCTCTCCTATGAATTCCCAGGAAACCAGAGGGAAAGAAGCGTCCTGAGCTTTCCGCCAACACGGGTGACGACTCATGGAGAAGCTTGGAGACTCCATTCCTGCGCTCTGGGATCTGGCTGGTTGGTGTTCTATGCAGGACTCAGCAGCAAAGAAGGCGCTTTGTCAGAGCACAGTGCCCTCCCGGGGTCGGACACTTCCTGGGTTCCTCCTGTAAAAGTCCGTGACTTTCTAAGAGTTGGAAGAGCCCAGTTGTTTTCAGCATGCTGAGCAACTGTACCCAATAAAACAAAAAAATGAATCCAGGTTCCAGCTTCCTGGGAGCTGGCTAACGGCTGGCCATCCAGGATGGTGGGCCGCCACTGAGCAGGGTCGGGTGGGAGAGTGTTCTCTGCCCCGAGCAATCTTTTAGGGGCCCGGCTTCCATTCCTGCTGTACAAGGTCTCCCTGGGACGCGGGCAGAGGGTCTTTCTCTGTCAGACAGTGGAAAGGGGGCAATACCCAGAGGAAGTTCATGGAGAGTTTCAGGGGCCAGGCTTAGAGGTGGCCCCCATCTCTTCTGCTCGCCGTGGTAGAGCATCTCACGGGGGGTGAGACTGCCAAGCGTCCCTGGGCCACAGGCCATTGAAGAGGAAACCCATGTGCTGAACAGGGACAGGTTTTTGTGATACCGGCATTGCACACTTGGACTTGAGGTACTTCAGCGCGGAGGCTGGATTTCAACTCAGAAGACGGCTCCGGTTTTGGAAGCTGTAGCAAAAAACCAAGGCTGATCCTGCACCAAGCCAGAGATGGGGGTCCAGAGAAGCACAAGTAAGTGCCGGACACTGAGAGAAGAGGAGGCTCTCTGGAGGCCGGCACAGAGGAAGGCCAGGGAGTCCTGTGCACATCTTACAGTACGGAGTTTCCTGAGGGCTGTTTAAGACCCGGCTGGCTTTATACAGAAGGAACGATTTTAATATGGTGCAGGTTATAAAGCAGCTCCGTCATGGGGAGGGATTTTATTTCTTCGAATCTTACCGCAAATACATTTTCTCTGACTGTTGTAAGGTAAACAGAGACCCTTGTAAAAGCATCCCTTTAGTTGCAAGCCCTGCCCCTGTGCAGAAAAAGCCCAAGGTACGTTCGAATACTCACTTCCTGGTTCCTAATGGTTTCTAATTCCATCTCTGGTTGAAGAGCTGCACATCCAGAACTCACTGGCTCCTCAAAACTTTCTTTCAGGAAAAAACCTCTATTGTTAATATTGAAATAAACATGAACCTATGCTTGGCATGAGCTCAAATGCATTAGGAAGTTTCACTCAAAAATTTTTTTTGTACCAGGGATTGAACCCAAGAGTGCTGAACCACTGAGTCACATCCCCAGCCCTTTATTTTATTTTATTTTTTTAATTTTGAGACAGGGTCTTGCTAAGTTCATTACAGCCTCGCTAAATTTCTAAGGCTGGCCTCAAACTTGCGATCCTCCTCTCTCAGCCTCCCAAATCAATAGGATTCCAGGCGTGCACCACCTGAAACCTTAGCATATTTTAAAGACCAGTACCCATGATACGCTTTTGAAGTCTTCTCATGGGGGCATATTTTTTTCTTTCGAATGACTGTAGAATTTGTGTGTTTTAAAGCTCCATGCCCGAATCTCCATTTTTTCTCCTCCACTCCAGTTTAGAGTCTGGAGGAGATCTGGACCTAACCTGATGTTTTCCGTGATATCATCCGACTTTCTGAAGATGCGTGGGACCCGTCTTCAAGCTTTATTCATGAACATCAGCAATTTCTGCATTTGAGAATGGATTTCTTTCCATTAATTCAGGACCCCCTGACATTATGATGAAAGACTTCTTTTTTTTTAGAGTTTAGCTGACTCAACCAACTACACTGTGTTCCACTTCTTTCTGTTTCAAAGGCGAGAGAAAGAATTAGACTTGCTGAAATTCTCCAGGCACATCTATGCGAGTAGCTCATCAAACACAGTTTATCATCTGTTGTTCACACTTTTTCTTTTTCTTTTCCTTGAGCTTGAAAAAAATGGCAAAATATTTTTAGGGTCAACAGGCATCGGTCTAAATTGCTGGTGTATTCAGACAGGAATCCACCCTCGACTTATTGACGTTAGCTGGCAAAACCTTTTTTGTGACCTGCAGCCAACGCATATACTAACAGACTAAGAACCCAAGGGCAGCCCAGGTGATAAGCAGTTTCTCACATCTGTGTTCGGGGTCAAGATAAAGTAGAGGTTCTGTGCTGTTATATCCAGGAAGGTGGAACGTAGTTTTTCGGGCAGAGTTCACAATCCCGACAGAACGGTATCAGTTACCCATTTTAAGAATTACTTCTCGGCATATAGCCAAAGGACTTAAAATCAGCCTACTAAGGTGACGCGGGCACATCAATGTTCATGGCTGCTCAATTCACAAGAGCTGAACTCTGGAAGCAACCTAGGTGCCCTCCAAGAGATGAATGGATAAAGAAAATGTGGTACATATACACAATGGAATATTACTCACCCTTAAAGAAGAATGAGATGATGGCATTTACTGGTAAATGGATAGAGTTGGAGAATATCATGCTAAGTGAGATAAGCCAAACCCAAAAAACTAAAGGCTGAATGTTTTCTCTGATAAGTGGATGCTAATTCACAATAAGGGGAGAGGGGAGAATAGAAGTTCACCGGGTTAGACAAAGGAAAATGGAGGGAAGGGAGAAGGATGGGGATAGAAACGACAGTGGAATGAATCGGACCTAACTTTGCTATGTTCATGTATGACTACACCGCAGTGAATCTCACCTCCGTGTGCATCCACCCGACACTCATTTTAATTAGTCCTAAACTCCAGGACGCTGGCCTTCAAGAGTTGTGCAGTTGCAATGCTGAACAATGTGTTGTGATGTGAGTAGCTTTGTTTTGCAGTAAGTGCAGCTGGGTTTTCAGCCCGATGCTTTTGCACTGAATCTCAGCCTCGTGCAAAGACACCCTTTGGTGTCTGAGACAAGTGGGGTGACTTCCCTTCCAGGAAAATAATGCAACTTCTCAGCGGGCGCTATTAGGTTCTAAAATGCATTTTGGAGACAATATTTAAAAGGTTTGGGTTTTGGTGTAGTAACCAAGAGATCAATGTGGAAGGGGATAGATTGTCAGAAGAGTCTCCAGCTAGATATGGAAATTTAGGTTAAATTAATGTCATATTTTCAGACAAATTGAAGAAAAAAAATGAATAATAGATATGGGGTAAGATGTAAGTCCTTCAGACAAGACAAAAGGACTGAATTTCTTTTTGACAATTTACACCAGAATAAATTGTATGTAATTTGAGCATCTATTTATAAAATGAAAATATGGGAGATTGATGATATCTTTACATTTGAAAAACTAAATCACCCAGAAGTAAAAAATAAAATGCATTATAAATTTACAAATTGTGAGCTGTGCATCGTACACACGTGCACACACTTACTCCAATCTGTTAGCAAACCAAAGACAAATGAGAATTTGGATAAAAAAAAGAACTTTCAACAATATGGCTAGTTAAAAGGCTGGAGAAGGGCTCTCTGCTGGGCAGAGAGGGTCTCGGGGCTGCTCGAGACGGCGACAGAGCTGCAGGAAGCTGACATTTCTGCAATCGGCCAACAGGTCACGGAGGCAGCCTGGACGGCAGGAAGCTAATGGCCGGAGGAGCTGGGGCAGCGGACGGACTGCTGTGGACAGGCCTGGGAAGCCGTCGTTTCTAAAGGCGGCTCCCCAAAGAGACCTTCCTTACCGCCGCCTGGCCAGGGGGCCCCGGAAAAGAAGCTCCTGCATGAGGTCCCTCCGTCCCTCGGTCATTTCCAACCTGTGTTGTTTCAAACTGGGGACATTTTTGTGCAAAGGCCGGTACGACCGGCCGGGGGATCCAGCTCATCATTTTGTGCTAGCGCTGGACGAGGCTAAGAAGGACGAAAATGTCCATGATGAAAGTCAAAGTGCGAATCTCCACGTCGTGCTACGGGGCTGGACTCTGGTGACCCGGTTTTTCTACCCAAATTAGCCTTTTCTGTAAAGAAAAGGTGAAACCAGGCTATTGGCCGAGTCTGGAGAATTCGGATACATTGTAGCCCGTGGTATTAAGACAATGTCAATCTGTAGTCGAGATCACTCTGATGTAGTGAAGCTCGGAAGGATTTTTAGAAGGGCCCCCGGCCTCTACCCTGTAATGGTCAGCAGCACCTCTTTGCCTGGTTGTGAAAACTGTCCCTTGTGAAGGGTGTCGGGGTGAGTGTACGCTGGGCACCAAACCCCAGACCCAGCCCTTTTTATTCTGAGACAGGGTCTTGCTAGGTTGCATAGGGCCTCACTAAGTGACTGAGGCTGGCCTCCAACTTGCGATCCTCCCGCTTCAGCCTCCCGAGTCGCTGGGATTACAGACGTGCAGCACCGTGTCAGCTTGTGTGATTCTTCACACGAGAACCTATTTGCTGGGTCACTCGATCTGGACATCGGTGTCTTTAAATACATTCTCAGGAATTCTTCTCCCACGTATGACCCTGTTCTCCCTGTCTCTTTCTCGATTGTTGTAAAACACACTCTAATATTTAAAAAATGTGTTACCTGACTTTCTTTCCGATGTCCCAGGCACTTGCCCTGGATTCTTTCTGTCCTCTGTAAAGAATAATACGCTGCTGATTCTCTCCGATTGTCCTCCACGCCCTTGAGCCGTGAAATGTCATTTTTAGAAAATGACTTGAGTGGAATTTTGAAAAAAAAAATATATATAAATGATAACCAAAGGAATCAATGGAAGGAGGACGCAGAGAGGAGAGCGAGGGGCAGGGAGAGGAGGAGGGAGGAAGGGCGGAAATGGGTGCCAGGGAGGGAAAAGGAGCAACCCATCGCCAGCGTTCACGATTACGTCAAGATGAGCCCCAGTTATGTCCAACTATGACGCTCCAAGAGCAGCATCTTAAGAACGCAGGCTTTGCCATGTTCTGGACCCTTGAAGAAGCCCAGGGGCAAAACAGACCAATGGCAGGGGTGCCTGTCACCCAGACGGGAATCTCACTAGGCATCAGCGTCTCCCTCTGAAAAGAGGAGGGCGGGCGGGGGACCCTTCTCCAGATTTATGAGGCATGAGAACTGATTTCTGCAGAGCGACCCCGTTCAGGACAGGACTTGCTTCTGGGGTCGGGGATATACATTTTTAAAAATTTTTAAATTTGTCCTACGAGTTGCACCTGACAGCAGAAGGCATGGATGCACTTTGACAGATCAGACATAAATGCAGGCTCGTCTCTCATCTTTCCGATTGCACGTGTTGCAGGATCACATGGGTCATGCAGTCATACAGATGCATGACCCAGTCATCCCCGTCCTCGGTTTATATCCAAAGGACTTAAAATCAGCACACTACAGAGACGCAGCCACATCCATGTTTATAGCAGCTCAACTCACCATAGCTAAACTGTGGAACCAACCTAGGTGCCCTTCAACAGATGGATGGATAAAGAAAATGTGAGATATATATATATATATATATAATATACACACACACACATATATATAAAGAAAATATGGTACATATATGTGTGTATGTGTGCTATACATATATACATATATATATATATATATGACGGAATATTACTCAGCCTTAAAGAAGAATGAAACGATGGTATTTGCTGGAAAATGGATGGAGTTGGAGAACGTCACGCTAAGCGAAATAAGCCAAACCCTAAAATACCAAAGGCCAAATGTTTTTTTCTGATATGTGGCTGCTATTTCACAATGCAGGTGGGATAGGGAAGAATAGAGTTACTCTCTTTTCTTTTTCAGACTGATTTACTGAGTTGTGATTCATATACCATGAAACTCACCTGGCTCGTGGTCACTAGCAATCTAGAGAGGTGTGCGACCTCGGCACGCACCAGATAGAGGACCTTTCCATCCGTCCTAAAAGTCCCCCTGGGTGTTGAGTCCTTCTCTCACCCCTGCCCATGGCACCTGCGGGCAGGTGGCAGAAACCCGTGGACAGTGGGAACCGGCAGGTAAGGGCATGAGTCCCCAGGCTGGGCCTCTGGGCTGGTCTCCCGGGCGTCTTATCAGGGCCATTCTGCTGTACTCTGGGTCTTAGGATGCTCCTGTCCCCGCAGACCAACCTGCTGTTCCCAGAGCCAGGCTGCAGGCCCGGGAATAAGGCTGCTCTGTGCCCATAAAACACAGATAACCCTGTCGGGGTGACAGACTGTGCCCTTCACTCAGACCCAAGGTTCCAGACTCAGGAAGACGGTGTGGTTTAAAGCAAAGCCCGTCGGCCGTAAAACCTCTGAGAACAAGTTCCCGTTAGAACCGGGCAGGGCGGGCGGCCGGCCAAGGTGACCGAGAGCTGCCTGCAGATTTTTAACGTGATTTTCGTCTCACTGTGGACTGATCCATGGCCCCTCGTGGGTTTTGCCTGGGTACCTGTGGGAAAGACCGCGCACGGCAGGGCCTAAGCAACCTGGCTGACCGGTTAGGAGGAGGGACTCTGTCAACTGCCCCAGTGGATCCGGGAACAGAGGGGCTGGGGTCTCTCATCTTGCCGATGACCCTGTCCGTCTCCCTCTGAGACCGCTTTGTTTTCCAATCAAATTGGCTCTATTTTACGAGTTTGTGTCTTGCCTGAAAGTTTCTCCTGAAAGAACCCAAGAGCCGTGAACACGAGACCCGCAGATTCCTGGGACCACCGTGGGAAACCTCGTGGGGTTACCCCGGGGGCCCTTCAGCTGGACCCCTGTCGGGTCCCGGTGGAGCTCAGAACGTGACCCCCCCCCAAGGTGAGGCAACCCCCTCCCTGCTCTGCCGGACCCCCTCCGTCTCCCCCAAGGCGGCTGTCGGGACGGGAATGCCTTTTCCTAAGGCAGACCCCGGAACCCAGGACCCCCTCCCTGCAGGCAGCCACCCAAACTCAGAGCATCCCGCCCGCCTCCCTGCCGCTCTGCAGAAGAGCTGTCCATGGAGGGCTTCCCGGGACCACCACCTGGCACCAGCCCTTCCTCTGGGTCTACGACTGTGCCTCTTCTGGGCTTTTGAATGAAGTGCAATCGTTCAATTGTGGATGTTTTCCGTCAGGTTTTTCTCACTTTGTATAATTGTTTTGTTTTTGAGGTTCAGTCACGTGGTAGAGTGGACCCCGAGATGGATAGGGTACCAGGGATTGAACCCAGGGGCGCTTACCCACTCAGCCACACCCCAGCTCTCTTCATATTTTATTTAAAGACGGGTCTGCCAAGCTGCTTAAGGCCTCGCTAAGTTGCCGAGGCTGGCTTTGCGATCCTCCTGCCTCAGCCTCCTGAATGCTATGGTGATACTGAAAGCGCAGCCAGGCCTTGCTCACCCCTCCCTGGAGAGCGACTCTCGGACACCTCTCCCTCCCCTGCCTGCTCTGTCTTCAGGACGCGCTGCCCACCGAGGCCAGTCTTCTCGACGCTAACCCAACGCTAAAGCTAGCAAGGAACGCACGGACCCTTCGTTCCCAAGCCTTCCCCAGTCCCGAGGTGTGGGTGAAGGTCACACCTGGAAGGGGGCTTCCATAAACCCTGACCACCTCAACAGCCAGTCTCCAGTCGCCCTGGCCAGCACAGAGACTTTGGCCACTAAGCTTCTTTAGCTGCACTGGACTGCTGGACAGCCGTGTGGCTGGGGTCTTGCAGCCCTCACTCCAGAAGAGGCTGTTCTTTGAAACACCGGACGATCACGCCATCTACCCGGAACCCACGTCCCTTTCCTGGGAAAATCATATAAAAGACTCTTAGGGCTGAGATGGCCACTGAAGGCAAGGGCCGACCACCTTCCAAAGCTGCCGGCTCCTTCTCCGTCACCGTCAATTCACGGGCTCCATCAGACATTGCAAAGGAAGCCCTGTGTGCTTCCAATATCGGCTGGTTACTCTGCATCTTTAGGACTGGCGTCCCTAGGAGGGCATTGACCGCACCCATCTTAGGCTAGTTAGATGTTGGTCAGAGGATACAAAGTATCCATTGGACACTTAGCAAGTTCAAGAGTTCTGCTGGGCCACTGGTGACTATTGTTACTAACAATTTGAAAGCAGCAAAGAGACCAGATTGTAAGTGTTCTCATTAGCCACAAAGGTAATGCATAGGTGTATTAGCTTGTTTTAGCCGTTCTGCAACGTATATGGATTTGGAAACGTCAAGCTTTATACTTTAAATAGGTAGTCCTCTGTGTCCGTGGGTTGCACATCAAAATGGCGCAGCCACATCAAGGTTCATAGCAGCCCAACTCAATATGGTTGAATTATGAAACCAAGCTAGGTGCCCTTTGATAGACGAATGGATAAAGAAAATGTGGCATATATATACAATGGAATATTACTCAGCCTTGAAGAAGAATGAAATTCTGGCATTTGCTGGTAAATGGTTGGAACTGGAGAATATGATGCTAAGTGAAATAATTCAAACCCCAAAACTGAAGGCTGAATGTTTTCTCTGATATGTGGATGCTAATTCATGATAAGGGTGCAGGATACGGAAGAATAGAGTTACTTCAGGTAGAGGGAGTGAAGGGAGGGAAGGGTGTGGGGCAGGAAGGACAGTAGAGTGAACAGACGTGATGACTCATGTGCATGTGTGACTGCATGACCATGTGATCCTGCAACATGGACAGTCAGAAAAATGAAAGGTGACCCTCCATTTATGTCTGTCAAAGTGCATCAATGCCTTCTGCTGTCATGGATAACGAATTAGAGCAAATTTTAAAAATTAATAGAAATAAAAAGTATATATTTCCTGAAAATTGCATCTTAATTAAACATGTACAAACCTTTTACTTGTTATGATCCATGCAATACAGAATAATAATCACTTGCATATCATTTGCATTGCATGAGACATAATAATCTGAAAATTATTTAAATAGGAACACATAAATCCGTGTATTATACGCAAATCCGACATCATTTTATATAACGTCTTGAACCTCTGCAAACGTTGGTATCTGCAGGGGATTCTGGAATCCATCCCACATGGATACTGAGGGACAACTCTATGCAATTTTTATCTGTCCCTTAGAAAAAAAATTAAAATAACATGCAACAAACTATGTAGAGCATCTGATGCAGACCAGGAGATTCCTGCTCAGTAGGTTTGTGGTCCTGAGCATCACAGTTCGGATTCAGTATCCTTTCTGATACTATTTTCACCACAGACCTTATTCTTTCAGCAGAAATGTCTGGGGACCATCTCTGGGTAATTCACTGTTTATAGGGCTTTGTGTCAAATCAGCTCGGCGACTTTTATGACATCTGTTTTTCTTACTACGGGGCCCTAAATGTGGTTCCCAGAGTAAGGAGATGTTCAATACATACTTGTTGAATAAATCACAAAAACCGAAACACATAAATAGTACTGCAATCATTTATAATACTAAAATAATAATAAAAAGGTTATACTTGCAAAAACAGGGTGTAATGCACCATTTTGGCATGAATTCCTTGCACCTGCCATAGAGTCTCGGGCATGGTGGCGTTCAGCAAATATTTGTTGAATGAATGAACGAAGGATTCAAACTTTTAAATACTGCACCCCGGCAGGGAGAGGATCAATAAAGGCATGTGATTCTTACATTTCCCATGCTATCGATCAGCAAGCTATAGGTTTCCATTGGGCTGTGGTCGAAATCACAGGGTCGTGATTCTGGGAAAATTCAGCAATTGTTGCAAGCGGTTGTTGAAGAGTAAAGGTGGAGGAGACTTCCCAAGGTAGAAGGGGTGGAGTTGCCTGGGGCCAGCGCCATTACCCAGGTGGAAACTTTCAGCAGCTTTACCACTTTCCTTGCAGGAGGGATTTGAGAAAGCCCTTCCACCTGCAGAGCCCTAGTGCCCGGAGACTGGCAGCCCCTCTTGGCAGGTCTTGGTCCTCATCACCCCTGGGACTCACAGAGCACGGTCAGAGGAGGTACTGACCGAGCCTGTCTTGCAGGGATGACAGACGGGTTCTGGTGAGAGACCCGGATGCTGAGCAGCAGAAAGCAAAACAAAACACACCAAAAAAACCCCTCCAGGCGACTCTGATCCCAATCCGACATTTCCGGGGCGGCCTAGCCGTCTCAGCCAGGAGCGAGAGTACCAAGGCTGGGGGTTGGACGCCGTGATCCAAGACACGTGGACAAGCGAGGGGACGGGAGAGCAACGTTCTCAGAAGGAACATTTCCCAGATGAATTCTGCCTTGTTTCAGGAAAGGTGGTTTTGATTTGGGAGGCCCTCAGGCCTGGGCTTAATTTTGTTGGCTCGTGATGTACGGTCGCCGGAAGGTGTTGCTCCTGAAAAGCCATCAAAATATAATTAAGAAGTTGGCAGATGCGATGTCTCATGGCTGGCTTTGTTTATATTTTTTAATAAAAAAAAAAAAGCAAACCCCAGTTGTGCGTCGCTTGGAGAACAAAGGCCGTAAACCGAGAGAGAGGATTTGCACACTTGGAAAATAATGCGCTGGGCAAAGGGCAGGATCGGGGAGGGAGAGAGACGGAGAGATGGCTCAGGACCCAGATGCGTCTGTTACTCCAAAGACTCTCTCTCATTGGCTCCTTGGACCTAGAACTTCTAATTAAAATGTAGCCGTGGCAGGTCCCCAGCCGGAAGCAAAAGCAATTTCAAAACTCTCACTGACGGATGGAGCGTCTCTGCACGAACGGTGGGTGTGCGATGCATTCGTGTAAAGTATCTCCACACTTCATATTTTGAAGCCAGGCTTTGGCCCGGCTTCACTTCATGCTCCGCAGACTCCACGCTCCATGCCGGAGCTCGAAATCGCCTCCGTGGTTCCCCGTCCCCCAAACGACGGTCATATCATCAAAGGAAGCATCGCGACCTCCTTCGTTTGAACAAATTTACAGCCTAGACCCTGGTTGGGACGGAACGGGATGAAGGGTTAAATCCAGAGAGTGGGTTTCCGATCCGGTGTGCGCATCCTAAACCGAAGAGCCCCGCGTACTTCCAAGACTTCATTTTTAGTATCATCGAATGGAAAATAAATCATAG
Organism: Sciurus vulgaris; assembly: GCF_902686455.1. NCBI lineage: Eukaryota > Metazoa > Chordata > Mammalia > Rodentia > Sciuridae > Sciurus > Sciurus vulgaris. The sequence continues at coordinate 134,015,548 of NC_136471.1, read as the reverse complement.
TTAGACACATTCTCAACGAACGCAGCCGTGAAACTCGCACTCTGAGGTTGGTGCTGGGAAACCTGGCCCAGAGGTTCTGAGATGTCGCCATAAATACACGACCGTTGAAGTGGATCCTCCTTCCCCGGGTGAAATGGAAGCTGGCCGGGGGAACTTTGGGAAGTTTTTTGCTAAGTCATCATTGTGGCTACTAACAGGCTTGATCTTGGTCATATTTGGGGAGATTGGTCACAAAAGGAGATTAAGATCGGAGTTTCATAAATGGAAAAGCGAAGTTTGGTCAGAGGCCATTCCCTCAATATCCCTGCTTTTTTTATTTTTTATTTTTTGTACCAGGGATTGAACTCAGAGGCACTCGACCCCTGAGCCCCCTCCCCAGCCCTATTTTGTGTTTTATTTAGAGACAGGGTCTCACTGAGTTGCCGAGCGTCTCGCTTTGGCTGAGGCTGCCTCTGAACTCGCGATCCTCCGGCCTCAGCCTCCCGAGCGAGCTGCTGGGATGACAGGCGGGCACCACCGAGCCCCAGCCATCCCCATGATTTCCGGATGCCCAGTCCTCAGCCCTCTTAGCCACACTCACCTCTGTAGGTGACACACCCGCTTCCCTGATTCCACGCACTGGCTGAGAACCCACGACTCCTGAATTCTGTCTCCTCGGAAGACGGATCCGAAGGCCCGCAAACCTCTTCGCCGCCAAGTTCAAGTTCCCTTGTCTGAAGCGAAGCCACGGTCCCCTCCTCCAGTCTTCTCCTTCACCTTCCTCATCGCGGTAAACAGAACCGTCACCTGGTCCACTCCATCAGACTCTGGAGACCACCCGACTTCCCTCTGCCGTCTCCGCAGCCTCCGGGTCTGTCTGTCCGCCCTCAGGAGGAAGTTCACCACACAGCTGGCTGCCCTTCTACCGCACAAGTGGCGTCTCGGCCTGGCGCAGACCACAGGACCCCTGAACCTGCTCCCGCTTGGCAGGATGTGGAATCCCTTAGTGAATCCCTTGCCCACCACCCCGGCAGGGCTGCGTCCCACGGGCGCATGAAGAGCTTGCAGCCGCAGCTCGATCACGTGATGTCGTAGAGAACCCGAGGGTCAAGGTGGCCAAGAGGTGACCCAGAGAGAACAGGAGAGTGGTTACCAACATCCCTCCCGTCTTTCCGGCTGCATCCAGCTTGTCTAGTCCCCCCTGGTGTCTGACTGCTACTTGCCCAAGGAGCACAGGGCAGGAAACCTATTTCTACTCTTTCTCAGAAGTTCTTCGCTTGCTCTGCAGGAAACTTATTGCTTTGGCTTTACAATTTCTTTCTCGCGCTTCCACATTTAATGACACAGAAACCTTTTCTAGGTGAATTTTGTTCAGAGTTAATATTAAGAGGGTTCGAATTTTCAATTAGGGAGGAGGACTAAGTGTACAACACGGTGAGTTTCATTAATAATGCACGGTTTCACCGAAAGTGACTGAGAGTGTCGATTCTGAGTGTCTGCATAAAAGGACTGTAGGTGGTAGCACGTTAGCTTGCTTTAACGATTTCTCCCTGCATACATTTGCGGGATCGCGGTGCACGCCATCAAGGCACATACGTTTTATTTGTCCATTTGAAAAGAGAATTAGAAAATGTGGTATGAATACACAGTGGAGTATTACTCAGCCATTAAGAAGAATGGCTTTATGACATTTGCTGGTAAATGGATGGATCTGAAGACTATCATGCTAAGTGAAATAAAGCAGTCCCCCCCAAACCAAAGGCTGAATGTCCCCTCTGATATGTGGAAGCCAACCCGCCAGAAGGGAGGGTTAAAAAGCAAGAAGGGAAATTCAGTGGAATGATAGGAAGAGGCAGATGGGAACAGGAGAGACAGTGGAATGAACCAGATCCAACTTTCCTGCCCTCATATACGAACACACTACGGTGAATCTCACCGTGGTCTACAGCCAGAAGAAATCAATCGAAAAACCACGTATGGGAAAGGCAGAAAGATCCAGAGAGGGAAGGGGACGTGGGGTCTGGAGAGGGAAGGGAAGGAGAGGTTCCGGGGTCTGAGTTAGACTAAGACATATTCCCACGCTTTGATAATTATGTCAAAAAGGATTCTACTGTCCGGTGTAACTAAAAAGAACCCCCAAAACTTTAAAAGTAAATGAATGAATAAAAAGGAAAAAAGCAGTTGATGTAACTACGTCGATCATTCAAAAACAACTGGGGTACGAAACTTTGGTCTGGATCTTTTAGGTTCTATTTTCTTTTCTGGAGAGAAAAAACATTAGTCGAGAAACATTAGTTTAGTAACCCTCGAATTTTCTGACCCTATAAGAAGCCCCAAAGCAATACAAACTTTTTCTTTCCGGTAATAACCAGTGGCCGATTAATTTTTGATCTCATTTACTGCATGTTTCCAGCTGGGGTTGTCTCTTAGTTATTTGCCCATTTCTTTTCTCTCACAAAAGCCTGGTCTTAGGCTTCTGGTAACGACCGGGCTTAAGAAAAGACAGATCCAGCCAGGGGTAGTGACGCACACCTGTCATCCCAGGGACTCGGGAGGCTGAGGCAGGAGGATGCGAGTTCAAAGTCAGCCTCAGCCAAAGTGAGGTGCTGAGCAACTCAGTGAGACCCTGTCTCTCAATAAAATACAAGATAGCGCTGGGGAGGTGGCTCAGTGGCCGAGTGCCCCTGGGTTCAATCCCTGGTACCCCTGCCAAAAAAAAAAAAAAAAAGAAATGAAATGACAGATCTGTCAGCGTAAGAGGACATCACTGGTCTCAGGCGGTTTTTTGCACGTTATCGTAGTGGGTTCTTACGTTACCTTGGAACTCAATGGTACCACCATACCTTTAATTAATCAATTAATTTTAGCACAAATTGAACTCAGGGGCACTTAACCATTCAGCCACATCTCCAGTCCTTTTTTATATTTTATTTAAAGACAGGATCCTGCTACATGACTCAGAGTCTCACTAAGTTGCTGAGGCTGGCCTCCAACTTGTGATCCTCCTGCCTCAGCCTCCAGAGCCACTGGGATTACAGGTGTGCACCACCGTGCCCTGCTCTTCTTCTTTTAACTGGTAGAATCTGCTTAGCTGGGGCCGGGGTGACTGAACATCCTCAGGAAGCAGTGCTTGCTGTATACCAGGTCAAGGAAATCAGTACCCTCGCAAGAGGCTCTGGGAGGACCCGGCGGGGAGAACTCTGTGCTGACAGATTGTTGGCTGTTCCCAGACGTGACCCATCTCTCGTTTCCCGGCCTCTGCCTCAGGTAAGGATGGAAAATCCAAGCAGTTCATTTCAGACTGGAGCCCATTCCTGAAGAGGTCCAATTCCAATGGGGAGAGGTGGATTTTGACAGATACGCCAAAAGGCAACTTGGGTGGAGGAGGAGAGAGGATTGGCCTCCACTGTCTGCGTCATGGCCCCGGGAGTCCGCCTCCAAGCACGGGCAGAGTGAAATGTGTTTCAGCAATGTGGCCGCGCCTCACGAATTGCCAGTCCACAATCCCCCCCTTATTGGGGCTACTTTACTCTTTCTTTGACTGACAGTGAAAGATGTTTGATTACTTTTGTAAGTTTCGAAAATCTTGTGATCACAAGAATCTTTGTCCTGAAAGCGTTCTAAATTGTCTTACAGAAATAACTAGTCTCCACCACCTTTTGACCCAGTTATCCCACTCCTCAGCTTATATCCAAAGGACTTAAAATCAGCAAAGTACAGTAACACAGCCACATCCATGTTTATAGCAGCTCAACTCACAATAGCTAGATTGTGGAACCAACCTAGGTGCCCTTCAACAGAGGAATGGATAAAGAAACTGTGGTACATCTACACAATGGAATATTACTCAGCCATAAAGAAGAATAATATTATGGCATTTGTAGATAATTGGATGGAATTGGAGAATATCATGCTAAGTGAAATCAGTCAATCCCAGAAAACCAAAGGCCGAATGTTTTCCCTGATAAGTAGATGATGATATATAATAGGGGTGGAGGGTGGGGGGTTTGAGAAGAATGGAGCAACTTTAGATTACATAGAGGGAAATGAGAGGGAGAAGTGGGCAGGGGTACAAAAGATGGTGGAAGGAGACAGACATCATGACCCTGTGTACGTGTACAATCACACGAATGGTGTGAATCTACATTGTGTACGACAAAGAAATGAAAAGTTGTACCCCATTTGTGTCCAATGCATCAAAATGCAGTCTGCAAAAACAAAAATTTAAAAAAAGAAATAAATAGTCTCATGTCTGAGGCCTGAGGACTGCCCACGGGCACGTTCCTCCTTGCAGAGCAGGAGAGGAAGTGGGAATCTGCATATTAAAAACGAGAGGCATTCACAGGAGCCCCGCTCCGTTCTAACGCCTGCTGCAAGCTGCACATCCCGCCTGTCTCTCAGAAGCTGCCGAGGCCTCGGTGACCCTCCCCCATGTTCAGGTAGACCCTCAGGACTCCCGCCTGCCACACAGGGCCCTCCTGTCCCCAGAACTGTCCCTCTCTTCTGGCCGCTCCTCTCAGCCCCTGCTGGTCTCCCCTCAACCTGTCTTTAACTGACGTCCCAGCCGCACAAATTCCTAGGCCCCTTGGGTGGGTCTGATTTTGCACCTGAGCAATGTCTCCACCCTAATCTGTGGCTGCAAGGTCAAGCCAGACTTTTCCTTGAGGCCATCAGGACTGTGATACTTCCCCTTATCCCCGGGGATCTGTCCCAAGTGGATGAACGAAACCTCAGTGAGCACAGAGACGTGGGCGTACTGATTTTGTCCTTTACATACGTGTGACAAAATTCAATTGATAGGTGAAGTACCTCAAGGTAGGAACAAACGCTGACGATGAAATAGAATCATTACAACGATATACTGTAGCAAAAGCTGTAAAGAAGAATGAAGTTCTGGCCTTTGCTGGTCGATGGATGGAGCTGGAGAACATCACGCTAAGTGAAATAAGCCAATCCCAAAAACCAAAGGTCAGGTGTTTTCCCTGCTGTGCAGATGCTAATCCATAATAAGGGGGGTGGGGATGGGGAAGAATAGAGGTGCTTAGATCAGGTAGAGGGAGTGAAGGGAGGGAAGGGTGTGGGGCAGGAAGGACAGTAGAGTGAACAGACGTGATGACTCATGTGCATGTGTGACTGCATGACCATGTGATCCTGCAACATGGACCATCAGAAAAATGAGAGACGACCCTCCATTTATGTCTGATCTGTCAAAATGCATCCATGCCTTCTGCTGTCAGGTGCAACTCATTAGAACAAATTTTTAAAAAAAAATTTAAAAGCTATAGGCTGTTCTCTCTTTCAAAATCTGTAGTTGGACTTTCTGGTTTTCTCTTATAGGGAGGACCTCCGGCTTCTCTCGACATGTCTGAGTTCTGCTAACAGAAGTCTCGCACTTTGGGGCCATCGTTAAGGAAGGGTTCCAGGGACGCAAGCTGTGGCATCCCAGCTGTTGACCTGTTAACTCCTGCTTTGTCCTGGGAAGGCTTCCCTGGCCCGCTGCCCACGTCCAAGGAGAATCCAGCTTCTTCCTCTGGCTGCACCTGCTGTGGACTTTGATCCTTCTACATCCTGGTCTTTCCAGGGGCCCAGAATGGAGGAGAAGAGAGAGGTGCCGGATTGGTCCTTGCAGGAGAGGCCAACACTTCCATGAAGGGCTGGGGGACACCAGCAGAACAGGATCTCTGGACACAACAGCTCGACACCTGCCAGCAGGTCTCTGTGGGTGCTTCCTTTGCACACGCCCTCCTCAGCTCAAGAAATACGGTTGTCCTACTGATCCCGGCCCCCACGTCACACCATCGATGATGGAAGCAGCTCAGCTCCTCCCTTCTGCTGCTCATCCTGTCGAAACTCAGTGGAGGACCCAAGCAAGCTCTCAGAGGACCCAGAAGGCATTGGACAGGGGCGGTTTGGGGGAGTTATAATGCCGAGGGAGAAAGTAGGATTCCTTCCTCTTCTAGCACGTTCTCCAAGTTTTGATGTCCTTGGGCTTCAACTCTCGATGCAAAATCAGATGGAATTGCTGGTGCCAGGCTGCAGCCAGAGAATCAGCCTTGTTTGGAAGAAGCCCCGACATCCGTCTGCAGCTCCAGGGTCACCTCATCGAGTCACATGAATATTTGGTGATCTTTATCAAAATAGTTGGCAGCTGTGTATCACAGTTCTGTCTTTCCTTGGGGTCTCTTAGGGGAGGAATATCAGGGCAGGCTCACCATGCTGCCTGTGTTCCCTTTTATAGGGTCGGTTCATAGGAAGGCTGGTTTTGCCTTCTCAGCTTCCCCAGACCCTCCGGCTACGTCTAAATGAGCAGCTTTATACTGAGTTTGTAAGATTTCAATGCTGAGGCAGCCACTGGTTTTGAGGAAATCCAATGGAGAAAAAGAAATCAAGTTTGCAAACTATGGCTGCAGGCAATAAATCACACCAGGGTGTTGGAGAAGGGCAGGTGAGGAGATTGTGCACCTGTACAAAACGTTCAAGACCGCGATTGAGATGCTAGACTCTTTCCTTTGAAGAATGCCCTGCGTCCATGATGGTTTTAATGGAATTATGGTAGCTGGACTTTGGAGGGCAGGCATCTCTTATCTAAAGTACATTGTTCTATCATATCTTAGAATAAAAGGATGACATTCAATGGGTCAAGAGCCTTTCAATTGGATTTCCAGGTTATTGGAACCATGGAAAGAGATAGCAGGGTTGGGTCAGCTCCTAAGCTTTGGAATGACACTGGAGTCATTGTCATGAAGATAAAGTGTGCACTTCAAGATGGCAGAGGTAGAACTCAATGTACTTGTCAGTGTGGCCTCTGTGGATCCTGTCTCAGTCAACTCTTTCGCTGCTGGGACTAAATGATCTGACCAGCACAATTATAGAGGAGGAAAGGTTTGTCTGGGCTCACGGTTTCAGAGGTCCTAGTCCACAGAAGGCTGGCTCCATTCTTTGGTTCTCGAGGTGAGGCTGAACATCATGGCGGAAGAGTGCGGAAGAAGGGAGCGGCTCGAATCATCAAGAAGCAGAGAAAGAGAGAGAGACTCCACTCTCCAGATACAAAATGTATACCCCAAAGCCACGCCCCAATTGTAATTTCCTCCAGCCACACCCTACCACTTCAATTAATCCCAGCTGGAATTAATTCACTGATTGGGTTGAGACTCGTACAACCCTATCACTTCTCCTCTGAACCTTCCTGCATGGTCTCACGTGTGAGCTTTTGGGGGGCACCTCACATCCAAACCTTAACAGATCCAGAGAGGCATTCCATGAAATATCTGCTCTATAGGGTTCAAGGAAATTGCCTGCTAAGTCACAAGAACTCAGAGCATAGAAACCGTGGGTTTTGAAGCCAAGCAAGTTTTGGAGCCTGGGAGACAAGCTCCTTTCTATAGGAAAATGAAGAGTCACAAGTAAGCGTGGTCTTGCGTTGCTTTATGAAGGTCATGAAGGGATGGGGTCTGAGAAATGCATCGTTAGGCAACTTCATTGTCGCACACACAGCACGGAGGCTACTTATAAAACTAGAATGAGGATAAGACTTTAAATCATGGGGCCACCATATTGTATGTGCTGTACCGCTGACTGAAATGTCCACATTCAGTGCACATCTGCATTAGGTCAGGTTTAGCTAGAAGTACTCAAAATCATGAGTAGAACATTCCAGAAAAGGAGTACAGAATGGACAAGGTTCCAAGGAGAAACATCTGCATGAGTTTGCCTCACTTCTCCTTGTACACATTACTAACTCCATAAATCCTGACATGGCGGTCAACCCTTCCTACTTTGTATTGGGATGAGTTTCTAGCTACATGGGACAGAACTTGGGGTTTAATGGAGTTTCTGAGATTGCAAAGCAGTAGTTGTCTTTGTTTTCTGCTCGGAAGAAATATCCCAATAGGCTGTCTACTTATGGGTTCAGAACAAGGTTCTGTGCCTTTGAGGTATCAAGGGACTTGATATGGTAAGGAGCTGCCCGCCATCTTGTACTGATGCGTCTATCGATGAGTAATGAGGAAGTGGATCATATACTCAAATCCAGTATTTCCCCTTTAGAATTAGATGTCTGCTCCTTCAAATGGGGAAAACTCCAAAACATTAAGGGATATCACAGTGCCAGGCCAGCCTTCCTTGAGACTTGAGCTTCCCGTGCCTTCTTATTAGGAAGTCCTTGTCTCTTTCCCAGCTCCAGGGACTGAATGACAGACCATATTTCACCTAACTGTACTCTATCCCACTAGAAAGTAGAACAGATATGGGAATTTAAATGCAACTCTTCTTGAAGGGGTCTAACCAATATCAACCATGGTGAAACTTGAGGCCACAAAGTTGACTTACATGCTAAACTCACATACTAAGGACCCCCCCCCCCAACCCATTTCAATTAAACTGGCGGGAGCCTCAGTTTTGTCATTTGGTGTCATTAGTGGGAGTCAGTAATTGAGACCAGGTGATTCTAGTCTCCATAAATCCCATCTCTGGGGTGCAAAAGACATACCTCCCCAAGGTTCCACAGCGGAGCTTGCCTGAGCTGGAAAAGTTGGTGGTTAGAAAAGTTTGTAGATGAGCAAAGTCAGGGCTAAGGAGCGCTAGGATAAAGCCTCCTCAGGTCCCAGCTTGGGGGCTGTGTATGGGGTGACCCATTGCACCCTTGATGGACCTTCCCAAGGAATCCAGGATGTGCGACCAACCCGGCTCATCACATCATCAAAATAGTTTCAGTCTTAGTCTCCGGAAGATCCTTCATAGGATGAATGGCTGTCACCTTTCTCCGTCCCTAGAAGTACGGAAGGGGTCCTTCTGAGGTTGGAGCTTTCTCCACTGCACTCCCGGTACTTCCCGTATGACTCCAGGACCTTCTGCTGATTCCTTTCAACATCCCTCTCACCGAAGTCGGAGCTCGACTTTGGAAGACACGCACATCCCAGGTTGTGCACGGATTCGTTCTCCCAGCTGGTCCAAGAGGAAGGTGCTCACTGTTACCTGCCCTGCGGATCAGAGGGGTCTGCCTGGGAGACGCCCCCGTGGCTGTCGGCGGTCACAGGTGAGAGGCGAGCTATCCGAGGTGAGCTGCCGTCTGGCCCCGAGGGTCAGGAGCACCTCCTTGCAGACCACGTTCCTTGGAGGAAGGACATCGAATGCACCTGCAAGGCAGTAGAGCAATCCCAGCAAGAGTCGAAACGAACTGTTCAGCTCTCCGGTCAAGCAGATGGGTGAGCTCTTGCTGTGAAGCGTCTCCCTCTCCGGAAGCCCTTCCTGTGCCCGAACCCTGTAGCCTGCGCCCGAGCAGATGCCTGCCACGGCCGCCTTCCCTTCCAGAGCGTCTACCCACTTTATCTCTGTTGGAATGCTGGGGTCGCCTCAGTCCTTCAGTCCCTCGGCTTCGAAGCAGCTAGTCTCCCCAGGGCTTGGACTTCAGCTCACCCGGGCGGCCTCCTGCTTCTCCCTCCCCATTCACTTCTCCACTAGACGCAAATGAGTTTGTCAGCTTCAGGGACCTTCGCTTGCGAATTTTAGCAGGTATGGAGTGTGACAGGTGCAATCACTTTCCCAACAACTCTGTCCAGGGAGCAGCTACAGGAAACCGAACGGTAGTTGCACACGTGTATGCACATGCAACACACGTTACTGAAGCTGGCCTTGAACTCGAGATCCTCCTGCCTCAGCCTCCCCAGCTGCTGGGATTACAGGCTGCACCACCAGGACTGATTCTTAAAGTGTCCTCTTGGATCAATTGATCAAATCGATTGATTGCTGTGCAGCACCAGCATATTCTCTGAATTTGTGAATCCGTGTCCTGGGTCCCAGACTTGGTCCTAGGCTGAGGGATGGAGGGGTAAAGAAAGACGAGAAAGCCTTTTCCTGGGGGATCAGATTGGTACCAGCTCCAAGTGCTAGGAGTTTTATCCTTACGCTTTCATGTGGGCTTTAGCTTCCCACTAAACACTTCATTTGAGAACCTAATACTGGGATTATTTTAATTTTATTTCATGCAAATAAAATTTTTCCTTGGTTGGCTTTCCATAATGAGGTCGGACTTAGCATCCCAAAATTTCTGCTGAAAGCATGGTCTCAAACACCGTCTTATACACCAGGACTTTGGGTGTGAAGAACTGCATTGGAATTAGTCTTTTCGTGCGTCTTCTTGTGTTCTGGACTCTCTCCTCATTTTCATTATTTTGCTCTAAATACAGGATCTAGCAGAACCTTCCTTTGATGTCTTAAACATGAAAAGGCACTGGAGAAACAACAGTTTTCTTTTCATAAAGACTATTTTCTGCTCTAAGAACATATTTTGCAGTCACTTGCTGCGATGGCAAAATACAAAGCTGTTTCTGCATTAATTTTGCCTTCTCTGGTCTGGAATCCCATGCTGGATTTATTCTGCAATCTATTCTGCAAATGTGGAACTCTGCATAAAAGGCTGGTGAGGGGCTGGGGTTGTGGCTCAGTGCTAGAGTGCTTGCTGGCCTGTGTGAGGCACTGGCTTTGATTATTGGCACCCATATAAATAAAGAAAATAAAGGTCCCTGGACAACTAAAACATATTTTTAAAAAAATCTGTTCAAATAGCAGCACAAGAGCACTCTTAGCTTCCCTTGGGATTATTTCTTTCCCAAGATGCTGTACCACCTTTACCTGCTAGTTGCAACCAAGGATCGAAATGAAATTGCCATTTTGATTTTGTTTGGGATCTAATTAGAAACAAAAAGTCAATCAACATAAGGCAAAAGCTTATTCTCAGAAAGTTTTGATCAAGTTAAATGAGGTACATGGATCTTAGGAAAATATTTAATTTAGGAAAAAAAATTGTAAAGGCAGCCAAATTCACTTCCCTTTCTAAAATTTTTCCTGTGATATTTTCCACAGGAAATGTCAAAATATCATCCACTTTCAAATATATATTTTGCATTTAAAGATATTTTTAGTGAGGGGCCCGCGGCTGTGTCTCAGGGGTAGAGAATGGCCTAGCGTGTGGGAGGGCCCTGAGTTCCATTTGCAGCTCCGCAAAACAGAGATATTTTTAATTATATGTATATTTATGTGCATAAACACATCCACAGTCATCCATATACCCACATATATGACTACCGAGAGACCTTAAATATGGGCATATGCATTTGGAAGCTTGTAACTAACTGTAAATCACTGAAACTACTTATAATAATCTGACTTCGAAATTCTTCCAAAGTTGAGATGATTTAATGTAAAAAACTTTTAGATAAATGTATACTGTGCTAAATGTTTCTGCCTTATTGATATTTCTGCTAAGTAGGTTCACATTTTAAAAAACGAACTTCTATGCCATATAAAGTTAACCCCGTCTTTAGGAAAGGCTCCATTCTAGAACTTAGATTTCAGTGCAAGGTTCACTTAAGGTTCTTTGTATGTGTGTGTATATATATCTATATTTATCTGTCTATCTATCTATCTATCTATCTATAGATATATATATATACACATATCTATACACATATATGTATATTTTCCTTTAATTCAGAATCAAATGGAATGCTCTTTTGATGTCTTAAAAATGAAAAGGTGTCTAAAAAGAATTTCCTTTTCATGAAAATACTTTCTGCTGTAACCTAAGAGCATTTTTTTTTCAGTCACTTGCTGTATCGACAAAACGCAAAGTGGTTCTTGCATTAATTTCTCCTCTGGTCTGGAATCCAACGCTGTATTTATTTCGCAATTTTTTTTTCTGCAAATGTGAAACTATAAAGAAATGTTGAAGTAAGCAGCCCGACAATGAACCTGCTTTTCCTTTTGGCTATTTATAGAGACACATGCATATATAATTACTTATATCATTATATTATATATTTTCTGTAAACTGCTTATATTGCATGTACCATTAATATTCTATGTATCATTAGCAATATATAACGATGTCTAACATATTGTGAGTAATTATGTCTATATGTTTCTGTATATAAAATCTTCCACTCTAAGATTCCATCTCCCCCAATCACAATGGCCATGATCAAGAAGACCAGCAACAATAAATGTTGGCGAGGACGTGGGGAAAAGGTCCACTCACACATGGCTGGTGGGAATGCAAAATGGTGCAGCCACTCTGGAAAGCAATGTGGAGATTCCTCAGAAAACTTGGAATGGAACCACCATGTGACCCAGCTATCCCACTCCTCGGTTTATACCCAAAGGACTTAAAATCTGCACACTTCAGTGATGCAGCCACATCAATGTTCATAGTAGCTCAACTCACAATAGCTAAACTATGGAACCAACCTAGGTGCCCTTCAACAGATGAACGGATAAAGAAAATGTGGTGTATGTATACACCATGGAATATTACTCAGCCTTAAAGAAGAATGAAATTATGGCATTTGCCAGTAAATGAATGGAGCTGTAGAATATCATGCTAAGTGAAATAAGCCAAACCCAGAAAACCAAAGGCCAAATGTTTTCTCTTATATGTGGATGAGAATTCACAATAAGGGGGAGATGGGAAGAATACAGTTGCTTTAGATTAGGTAGAGGGAGTGAAGGGAAGGAAGGGTGTGGGGCAGGAAGGACAGTAGAGTGAACAGACATGCTGACTCATGTGCATGTGTGACTGCATGACCATGTGATCCTGCAACATGGACAATCAGAAAAATGAGAGATTGTACTCCACTTGTGTACGGTCCGTCAAAATGTATAAGTGCATTCTACTGTCATGTGCAACTACTTAGAACGAATAAAATTTAAAAATTAAAAAAAACCGTCCAAGTTGACTTTTACAGGGTTTTTGTTTGGTTGGTTTTTCTTGTGCATGTGTTTGATATCAGGGATTGAACCCAGGGGCACTTAAGCACTGAGCCACATCCTTAGCCCTTTACATATCTATAGATATCTATCTATTGATATAGATATATTTTAATTTTAGAGACAGGGTCTTGCTTAGTTGTTGAGGGCCTCATTAAGTTGCTGAGGCTGGCCTTGAACTTGTCATCCTCCTGCCTCAGCCTCCCGAGCAGCCTCTGGGATCATGGGGATGTGCCACTGAGCCTGGCTTTTCTATGGGGTCTACAGGAAGAGGTCAGTGATGGAACTGTATACGGGTCACATCTGTCACTCTGCCATCTGCTGAAATAACTAGTTTTCACCCACATAGAAAAAAGCTGGCCTCCAACTGTCACATACGGCAGATTTATATAATCAAAGAGAGCAGAAAACCCTTGAAGACAGCCAGGCATTTCTTAAACATTTAATGTTTGATAAATTATAAAAGGAAGCACGTTCACACCCAGAGTGATTGGGAGATCTGAGAAATCACGCAGGCAAAACCCATGTAGCACCTCCATCAGCTGCCAAGCGGGAGAGATTCGACAGGAGATGCAAAGGATCCTTCCCGAGGGGCCAGAGCTTTGGAAGGGCCCGGCTTAATTAAAAGGTGAAACGCTGTTGATTCAGATGCACAGAAGTTAACAAGTGAGCACGCCAAGAGGAGGCTGCGCTCCTGTTCACTGTGAAGAAAATGATGAGCCCCTTTCTTCTTTAAATCTTGACGAGGAAAAGGGTATTTAAAGTCTGGAAATCAAATGAAATTGCACTTTCTAAACCACTGTTGAAGGAATGCTTTATGCCGGGCATGGTGGCACCTGCCTGTCCTCCCAGAGGCTGGGGAGGCTGAGGCAGGAGGATTGAGAGTTCGAAGCCAGCCTCTGCAACTTAGCAAGGCGCTAAGCAACTCAGAGAGACCCTCTCTGTAAATAAAATACAAAATAGGGCCCGGAGTGTGGCTCAGTGGTTAAGCAGTCCTGGTGCAAAACAAAAAAAAAAAAAAAAAAAAAAAAAAAATGTTTTCTGTCACCTTCAAATACTTTTCAGGGTAAAATCAATTAATGAATCAGAGTTCATTTAAAAATATTATTTGGCCAGAGAGCCTTACAAATGCCTTGCCTTTTCTGTTCATGGTTAACATTTAAACAGCACTGAGGTTTCGCTCACGAGTTCCCGGTTTGCGGCCATGCAAGAATTCTCCCCTCTGTGTTACAGAAATTGTCAATTTCGTCACCTCCGTCTGTCTCTCCCTCCGCTTTAGGAACCTTCCCTCCCTTCTCTCCACCTCGGTCGGTCTCCTTTTCTTGCTTTCTCTGCGTCTGCCTCCCTCTCTCCTCCCCATAACTTCTTCCCATCCTTCCTTCTCGGCTCTGTCTTGTACCCGGTCTCTCTGCAGAGAGAAGAAGGACCTGCCGCCCTTAGCCACCAAGGAAAAGCCGACCGGCCTTGGAATGTAGACCACTGGATGCTTCCGACGCTCTCATAATGAAGCTTGGCATTAACGTGATTTTTTTTAAGTTATTCTTTCCCCCTGACCACTAGGCAGAGCAATGGTTGGTCTCAATAGCTATGTCCTAACCAGATGTCTGAACTGTTAAGCGACTTTTTAACTCTCCAAAGAATCACAATTCGTGAACATGCAGAATACGATTTAAAATTCAGCTTGACTTATGTGACTCCATGTCTTCAACCCTCCAGATCCTTTCTATTCTCTTCCCTGACAAGTGACATACGCCACTCATGAACCCACGGCTCCTCGCAAATGCATTTCCCTTTGAATGTCCCAAAGACAGCGGGGCTTCTGAAGATATTTTCGTCATGTGACTTCTCAGCAGCGTAGAATTCTTATAAGTAGAAAGGAAGTCATTCTCAGCCGAACAAACAAAAATCAGCTCCATCTTGTCACTCCTTGCTTAATTGGAATGCCGATTGCCGTTTTCACAGTCTCATAGCTTTGTTCTAATGAGACCCACACTGTGTTCCTTGAAATACAGAGAACCAACCTGTGGCCCAGAGAAGTTAAGTGCATTTCTCAAGGTAACAAAGCGATTGAGTGCCAAAGCCAAGATCCAGCCTAAAGGCATAGATCTCTACTCTCCATGGTCCTAACTGTTAACTAGTAGTGAGACTTTTATAATCTCTTGCTGAATACGGAACAGTTTTTTCATCAAATACGTAATTGCCTGTCGGCGAAGGTGTGCATAGCAGAAGTCTTACCATCAGAATGTTTTAGGAAAAGCAATACTGCACCAAATTCAGTGAGAGCCAAACACAATCACGTTAATGAGATAATAAGTTGCAATGAATAGAAATTCTCACCAAAGTGCAAAGTAAAGCCTTCAACTCCTAATGTCAGTAAGGTGTTGAAATTATCCAAAGCACTTAAAATCAGCACACTACAGTGACACAGCCACATCCATGTTTATAGCAGCTCAACTCACAATAGCTAAACTATGCAACCAACCTAGGTGCCCTTCGAGGATGAATGGATAAAGAAACTGTGGTATATATGCACAATGGAATATTACTCAGTCCTGAAGAAGAATGAAACGATGGCATTTGCATGTAAATGGATGGAACTGGAGAATATCCTGCTGAGTGAAATAAGCCAATCCCAAAAAACCGAAGGTCAAATATTTTCTCTGATATGCGGATGCTAATTCACAATCAAGGGGCGGGATAGGGAAGAATAGAGGTACTTTAGATTAGGTAGAGGGAGTAAAGGGAGGGAAGGGTGTGGGGCAGGAAGGACAGTAAAGTGAACAGACATGGTGACTCATGTGCATGTGTGACTGCATGACCATGTGATCCTGCAACATGGACCATCAGAAAATGAGAGACGACCCTCCATTTATGTCTGATCTGTCAAAATGCATCCATGCCTTCTGCTGTCAGGTGCAACTCATTAGAACAAATAAAAATTAAAATAATTAACTAATTAATTAATCTAATTACGTTCCAAGGCGAGGGCTCCTCCTTTGCTATAACAAGTCAGTCTTAGCCCAGATGCACTTTGCAACAAAAAAGGGACTGAGATCTTTGAGTTTGGTTGCTACAGGGGAACTGGGGAGCTGAAGTGGGGGGTCATCATCTTGAGTATTAAAATAGACAAATTCTACATTAAGACTGCCTATCATTCAATCCAAAGAGAAAGGCCATCATGCACGATCCCATGAGCGGCTTTCAGGGGAACTTTGGTGCCACCAAGCCACGGCTCCCAGCGGATTTGCAAAAGAAGTACACGCAGAAAGTCGCGGAGAGTATCAAATGGCTCCATGTTTAGATCCGAAAGAAAACCAGCCAGAGGGAACTAATTGAGTCCCGAAGTTCACAGCATAGCCGGGTCTTGGGCTTTTCTAATGGTCGTGCTTTTGTGTTTGCCCGATTCTGTGGGGGCTTAGATGCCGTGGCCAGATGGAAGATTCAGATTTCATCGTCTGCCAGTTCATCAGGTCACCCAGCGAGGACGGAGGTGGAGCAGGCGCGCGTGTGTGTACGTGTGTGTGTGTGTGCGTGCGTGTGTGTGTGTGGTTGCCGTTTATTTTCAGGAAATCAAATACGTAGAAAGAAAAGACGAGGAACCCCAACAAATCCCGCTCTCTGTTCCACCCTGGACCCCAGGGACCTAAGAGGTTGTCCATCTCAGCATCCAGAACCTCCTCCTGCTAGGGGGTCCCGCCTGACGTCACTGGGCACGTTCCAGAAAGTTCCTTCTTATCACCAGGACCACATTTCGCTATGAGGCTCGGAATCAATGATGGTGGAACCTGGCTGGGGGTGCTGCCTACTTGGTACCCCAGGGCTTTGGACCCTCAAAGTGAGCAGCACTTCCCTGCGACTGAAATATACCAAAGGAACGACCAAGCGTATTGCAGGGTTTACATTTACAGAAAAATTAAACTGAAAATGTAGGCAATTCCGATATTATTTCCCTGGGTTTGAACTGAATGATTAGAAGATCTTTTATTTTCTTTGTACAAACACACACACACACACACACACACACACACACACACACAGAAAAGAAAGATTTGAATCCCATTTTCCAGATAGACGCGATTCTGAATCGGTGCGGCTGCGGTGGCGTCTGCTCTCCGGTGCGCCGGGGAGGCTTGTGCCCCCTTTTGCAGGTGAGTTAACCCCCCAAAGGCGTTTTCCTGGTCCCGGCTTGCGGCTAGCTCGGACACGTTTCCTGATGACCGCGTCCCATGACTGTCCTGTCCTGCTGCTTAGCCACCGCAGCTTTCATTCTCCAGGAGTGATTCCTCAGCCGCGGAGCGCCACCCGCGAGGTCAAGTTATCGTCCTTAAAGCTGGCTGTTCTCGGGTGCGAGTGACCGCACTTTGCAGAGGCGCGTGCCAGGGACGGAAGTCCTCGGCAGCCCTCACGAAGGAGCCCATAAACCACTTGGTGCTGGTGAAGAGTCCCCCAAAACCCGTCAGGCGGGGGCTGAGCCAGCTCAAAGCCGAGTCCACCCAGCCTGCCCCATGGAGACAGGAGGTAAAATCGTGTCCCTCAGCGATCTGAGCCCGCCCGCTGGATTTCTGTCGCATTCCTTGCCAGGAAGAGCCAGCCAGGCCATCTCAGGGGGGAAGCCGGGCACTTAAATTCCCTTTATCAGGGACCAGCGGAGGCGGGAGGAAGCCAAGCTTTGCCAGTTGGAGGCAGCCTGGGGTTGCTTGGCCGTAAACCCAGGGCTTGGCATCGACCGCCACACAATGAGAAGAAGCAGGACATACTGGTCTCCGTGTGGAAAAGACAAATCTCGGCACGTGTCCTGGTAGCTTCCAATGCCCTCCGGTGTCCTCCAGGGTTAGGAGAATCCGAGGAGTCTTTTCAGCTATGACTGCCACCCTAACCCACACTCGGACAATCCCTGTCCGTGTCTTACCCTTGGCATTTGAGTTATTCCTAAGCCCAGGGTGGCACCAAGTTGGGAGAGGGTACGTCACCAACAGGGAGGGCAGTTGGTCTGGCTGAAGCCCAGATCGCTGGTCATTCTCCCGGAGAGTTCTTACAAAACAAAAAGGCGCCCATGAAATAAAAGGAAATCAAGAGGGTTACAATGGGGTCGCTCACAAAATAAGAGCTGGTTCTGGGGGAAATCTGTGTGGCCCTATTTTAATCTTCTTTTCTGATAAAGAAAGGATATGACTGACTGGGCTGGTGAGTGTGCGGTGCAGTGGGATCTGACGTGTGCTGTTTCCACACCTGTGTCTCAGTAATCATGTGTCTCTGTGGTTAGGTAAGCTCGTGATTCATAAACCACCATTTATGGTTAAACAATTTACAAGAGACCACTGCACATGGCTAGGGATGCTTTACGAGATGGCGAATGAAAGCACTTGAGCCCATCTTAGTAGTAGCTCAACAGATACAGGCTACCCCTTGAATATGGGGGGTGGGGGTAGCATCTTCAGGACGCATTGGGCTTCCCACCTAGGGTTCAGCAAACTTCTGTAAAGGACCAGAGGGTAAGTATTTAAAGCTTTGTTGGCTAAGCGGACGCGTACTTTGTGTGCTTACCGGGAAGGCAGGCATGCTGTTTGAGTCAGCTTTCATCATTCCGACCCAAAGACCTGACAAAAACAACTTAGAGGAGGAAACGTTGATTTGGGGCTCACAGTTTGAGAGGTTCAATCCATGGTGGGCCGACTCCATGGCTCTGGCCCAAGGTGAGGCAGAACAAAATGGCGGAAGGGCCTGGAGGAGGAGAGCAGCTCAGGACATGGCACCAGGAAGCAGAGAGAGCTCTGCTCACCAGGGACCAGATCTAAACCCCAAAGGCAGGTGCCCAATGACCCAGCTCCTCCAGTTGCACCTTGCCTGTCCACAATGACCACCTTGTTAATCCATTCAAGTGGATTAATCCACTGATTGGGTTAAGACTCATAATCCAATCATTTCAGCTCTAAACTTTATTGGGATGTCTTACACACAAGCTCTTGGGGACACTTTACTCCTGACCCATAAGACAGCCCAGTATGGAAATTAATGCAGGAGCAAAGCTGAGCCCAGGAGAGCTTGGAACAGACAAGGGCCAGAGACGACCATGATCCTTGTTGCAGCCCTCAGAGAGAAGCTCAGCGTCTCTTCACCGCCGCTCTGAAGATCTCTGACCTTAATACTGACCGTTTCCATTAACCATCTTGTGAAAGAATTCCTTAGGAAATCTCCCCATCGATCACTAAACAGATCCGAGTTTTGCGTGCATCCTCGTAGCTTTTATTATTATGGGGGTATCAGAGTGTGTGTGCCCTTATCCATAAGCCTTTCCGTTCTCTCTCTCCCGGTGACTTCATTTAAATAAGATGTTCTACACGTAACGCATACACGGCTAGGATACTCTTTTCTCTCTGGATATTTACTCACAAGTATTTTCTCACGTTGTCCAAAATGCCTCATGAAAGACACAGATTTAAATTTTCACACTTTTATCCCCTGGTGTCGTGGAAAAGCAAGTGACTCTGGGAGTGTCAACTGATTTTCAAGATCGTAATCAAAGCCAGAGTGGTTTATTTACTGTTAAGGTCCAAAATGTGTCCATGGTGGCGTCGGATTTAGAATCGACACGGGCAGGACAAAGACATTTCTCCAGGTATCTGAGTTTCGCCTTTGTTGATGTTTTAAAAGGTTGTGCAAGTTTTTATTTGCTTTTATCTTTTCGGCTCTGGTCCGCCGTGCCTGGATCAGCCTCTGTTTGTGCATTGCGATTGAAATTGAAGCGTGTTTATTCAGAGCACAATGACATTAGCTTGTTGATTGCCAAGGGCATTGCGGTTTGCAAAGAGGAGGTTGTAAACAGAAGAGAGAGGGATGGAGTTCTGCGCGGGCGGGAGTGGATTAGTCCATGATGTGTCGGGGAGAGTGTGTATCCAAAAGATTTAACAGATCCCTGATCAATGAAGACAAAGACGATTTTTGAATTGTGAGCGGCTTAACGGCATTCTTCAGCGTGACATGACCTCAATGCTAATTAGGGTGCTAAAACAAAACGAAATTAAAAAACAAAACAACAAGAACAATAAACACAGCCGTCAAGAGCATTTCCTAAGAGGTCACATGCACAGAAGGTGGGTAGGCAACTTCATAAATCTGTTTACAGGATGCGCTCGTTATACACGTCTCTACATACGTGCACAGTAATACGCTCTCTCTGTGAGCTTTGCGACGCAGGACAAGTATTTAGGACGGTACGGGGTGACAGTTTTTGCAATTATGTTCAATAAGTGTTCTCGTGGATTTAGCCACATAGTTCTGCCACGGGCGGGCGATGCCGTATTGGTTTCATTCCTGCATGGGGTAAAGGGACCTAGGGCATTTTTATGCATGGTGTGTGTGTGTGTAAAAGAAAGGCTGGAGAGGTGTCAACAGCTGGGCTTTAGCTCCTTCCCAGCAATCCCTAGGTTAATCCGCTCCTCAGAAATGTCCTGGAGGAGCCGGGCACCAGGGGAGTGCGTCCCTCCTCGGGCTGGGCTTTCCTCAACACTGAAAGGCAGGGGCTGAAGAAGCCACGGCCACTTGGTCACTTAGTTTTGAGGATTAAAGAAATGGACACAGATCACGTTCTTAGAAAGTGCAGATGGAGCTTGTCTTTGGGTTTTTGCAACCAAATGACGTCAGACACGTCAGGCCGTGTGGTAGGACCGGAATCACAGCCTTGGTCTCCTGGCACCTCAGATCTCAGAGGGAAGACAGACGCTCGTCGATCACGCACGTGACAGGGAACAGACAGGTGTGAGTGGTGGGAGATGCGGTTATGGGGATAATTCCACAGATTGGCCCCCCGTGCTGACCCCCTCTTGAAGAAGCAGCCCTGCCTGGCTTAAGCTGACAGGCTGTGTGACATTTCTCCGCAAACTACTTGTTATTTGCGGGAGAAGTGCGGACCCTGAAAATGCCAATCACAGGCCAGATGCCAGGAGTCAGGGAGCTGAGGATCCTTCCCCTCGACCACCAAATTGTAAGATCAGGGTCCAGTGAGAACCAGTTCGTTAGCCTGGGCCAAGGTGACCCAGACGGGCCTTGGTAGTGAGGCCTGGAAAGTCCGAGGTCACCCTGCTGTCCGTCAAAAGTCAGGAGGTGGACCTGGGCGGGACTCTCTGGAAACTTCCCTGGGTCCCCCATAAAACTGGAAGACAGGAGGGGGCATGTTGGTCCCTCTCCTCTCTGCAAAGACCCCTCTGTCCCTTGAGAGTGTCCCCTTTCCCTTTTCATCCTTTTAGCAAACTCGTGCCTGTCACTCTGAGTGACAGGTCTGAAATCCACCTGATGGCAAAACCAGGGTTCCAAGGAGGGGTCTCTGCAGTGCCCTGGTTTTGCCTGTTTTCTACATTGAAACTGTGAACTCTTCCCCAGAAAGGGCACGAGGGGTCTCCCTAGAGTGTCCAGGGGGACCAGGAAATCCCGAGACAGGTAGAGAATTGGGAGTTACATGTGCGGAATGTCCCAAGGTAAATTTGGGACTAAAGAGAAAACCCTTAGCTGGGAGAGGCTGAGGATTTCAGAGCAACTGGAAGAGGGAACAGGCAGCCGCTGTGCCCGACCCCAGGGGCTTGTGGAAGGAAGGGAGAGGAAGAGGAGAGAGGGAGCCCACGGTGGAAGCCACCTGGGGCCTCGAGCCCCGACAGCACACCGACCAGGACCAAGGTGCAGAGGTGACCCTTGAGCAGAACGTGCCACACCTGAACCTCGTGAAGATGTCGATTGAGAGAAAACCCCTTCTGCTTTAAGGAAAGTAACCTGATCTTAACCAGTTCGCTTTTACTTATCTTTAAAAAGTTTAATCCATAAGCAGCAAAATGAAATTAAACCTCTATCTCTCATTCTGTACAAAACCCAAGTCCAAATGGAGCAAGGACCTCAGAATTAGACCAGAGACGCTGCACCAAACAGAAGAAAAAGTAGGCCCGAATCTCCATCATGTCGGCTTAGGACCAGATTCCTTAACAAGACTCCCAAAACACAAGAAATAAAAGCAGGAATCAATAAATGAGATGGATTCAAACTACAAAGCTTTTTCTCAGCAAAGGAAATAATCAGTAATGTGAAGAGAGAGCCTACAGAGTGGGAGAAAATCTTTATTACATGCACTTCAGATAGAACACTAATCTCCAGAATTTATAAAGAACTCAAAAAACTTAACAAAAAAACCCCAAATAACCCAATCAATAAATGGGCCAAGGAACTGAGCAGACACATCACAGAAGAAGATTTATAAACAATCAATGCATATAGGAAAAAATGTTCAACATCTCTAGTAATAAGAGAAATGTAAATCAAAACTACTTTAAGATTTCATCTCACTTCAATTAGGATGGCTATTATCAAGAACACAAGCAATAATAAGTGTTGGCAAGGATGTGGAGAAAAGGCACACTCATACATTGCTGGTAGGGTTGCAAATTGGTGCAGCCACTCTGGAAAGCAGTGTGGAGATTCCTCAGAAGACTTGGAATGGAACCACCATTTGACCCAGCTATCCCACTCCTCGGTTTATACCCAAAGAACTTAAAATCAGCACACTACAGTGACACAGCCACATCAGTGTTTATAGCAGCTCAATTCACAATAGCTAAACTATGGAACCAACCTAGGTGCCCTTCAACAGAGGAATGGATAAAGAAGCTGTGGTATATATACACAATGGAATATTATTCAGCCATAAAGAAGAATGAAATTATGGCCTTTGCAGGTAAATGGATGGAGCTGGGGAATATCATGCTAAGTGAGATAAGCCTATCCCACAAAACCAAAGGCTGAACATTTTCTCTCATAAGTGGATGATGAGGGAGATCACACCATACTTGTCTTTCTGTGCCTGGCTGATTTCACTGAATGTGATCACCAATGAAGGGATCCCATCTTTGTTCATGGGTAGATAGTACTTTGTTGTGTAGATAGGTACCACGACTTCTTTATTCATGCATCAGGTGATGGACACTCCCATCAGCATTTGGAATTATTCTGTTTCTTTCTTCCTGCTCAAGCTGCATTGCAAAACCAGCTGTCCTGCTGTGCCCAGAGGAACACCTGTCACTTCTAGATGGGATGGTGCCTGATTTGCAAATTGCTGGTAACAGCCAACTAGATCATTAAGCTCAATTTGTTGAAATCCTGTTTCTTAAGCACCCCCTAAAAGTTAATTTGCTGGAGAACAGCTGAGGTAAGAGTCACGGGGCCATCTTCGTTGTCTCTTTGGTGAGGGGTGTTGTCTCTCCCAGAATCCCTTGAGGAGGCATGGCACCAGGTCATGGTCCACATGCAAAGGGTAGGACCAAAACCAGGTCGAGAAAGTCAGAAAGGTTACTAGATTCTGTCTGGGACTGCAGCCACAAGTTTTCCAGGTTCCTGAAGAATTCCAGCAGGACAAGCAATGACCGGGCAGGGCTGCCCAGGAGACACTAGGAGCTCAAATACTTTACTGTTCTCTTAATCGTAAGTAAAGGAAATTCACACACATACCTCTCGTTCTGGGTGCCTGAATACTGGTATCATGGAACCATCCAAAGAGCAGACAGGGGAAGAGGAATGTGAGGACGGAGGTGAGATTCTGAGAACAGCCTCATAACCAGTGGCAAGATGGAGATGGGTAGAGGAAGATCATCTTCCGCTAAGGCACGGAGATTTTCTCTATGTATATATATACTCCACCTACACACACACACCACACATATATCTGTATGTGTGTGTACACATATATTTGCATATGTGTGTGCATAAATAACAAGTATTATAATTATATATGCTACATACACATATTTTATATATAGGCATATGTAAAATATATATATGTGTATTTTGTATATGTTATTTACATGCATATTTTATATGTGCACACACACACAATGCGCCTATATTCGTATACTACTATTTAGAGATAAAATACAAAGGGTAATGTTTTGACCCTGAGCTTCTGAGGCATTAGACTGGTGGAAACTTCATCTGATTATGAGTTCAGAAGTGGGTCCTTTGGGATCAGAATTAGATAAGGTCTTCAGAGTGGAGTCCTGCTGATGGAATCCGGGTGCCTTTATGAGAAGAGGAAAAGGGGAGAAGACACAGATGTGAACGCTTGCCCTAGGCCCAGGCGATGCCCTGTGCTACCTCGGGACTCTTCCGGCAAGAAGGCCATCACAGATAAATCCCACCCTTTGATCTTGGGCTGGAACCATGAGCCAAAATCAACTTTTCTTCTTTATAAAGTTCCTTAGCCTCAGGTATTTAGTTATAGTAACAAAGATGGACATCCACAGTGTGAATGAACTTTTGAGGAATCTCTCGTGTCTTTTTTTTTGTTTTTTCTTTCTGCATCTAGTAGTCAGGCCTTCAATCTGAAGTACTGTATCCTTGTCCTCTTGACACCCCAAGTGTCTGGCATAGCGTTGTCCTCAGACAAGGAGGTTAGTAATGCAGAATCTCAGGCTCCATCCCAGACCTACAAAGACAGAATGTGCATTCTCAGAGGATACTTGGGAGACTGTATGTCCACTAAAGTTTGAAAAGAGCATCTCTAGCTAATGATCAATACTCGATCGTAGAAAGAATGAATAAATGAATATATAATGAAGAGAAGCAATTAAGAAGTAGCTCATGTGATGTCTTCCTTTGCCCTTGTGTAGAATGCTTAAACGTGGGGGCTGAATTGGCGGTTTCTACATCAGTCTTCTCTTAAAGGGAGACTTCCATTTCTCTGCCCGTCTTCTTCACAGATGGGAACACGTGGGTTCTGGTGGTTTCTTCTCTGAGACTTCTTTATTGGCAGATGCGTAGGTGAAGGCTTGGTCAGCTCACTTCATGTTATGGTTTGGACATGAGGTGTTGCCCCAAAGCTCCTGTGTTACTGCAAAAATATTCAGAGGTGAAATGATTGGGTTGTGAGAGCTGCAGATTAATCAGTCCATCCTGGTCGACTGGTGGTCACTGTGGGCCAGTGAAGCGTGGCGGAAGGAGGTAGGCCGCTGGGGTTTGCCCTGGTGGGGCACATCTTCCCTCTCTCTCAGCTTCCTGGCGCCATGTCCTGAGCTACTTTCCTCCTCCACTCCCTTCCACCATGACATTCTGTCTCACCTTGGCCCAGAGCAATGGAGTTGGCCAACCATGATCTCAACTTCTGACACTGTGAGCAAAAATATACCAGAAGGTAACTCAAGGCAGGTCAGGTGTGGCTGGAGGAGGTGGGTCACTGGGCACCTGCCTTTGGGGTTTAGATCTGGTCCCTGGTGGGCAGAGCTCTCTCTGCTTCCTGGAGCCACGTCCTGAGCTGCTCTCCTCCTCCAGGCCCTTCCGCCATTTTGTTCTGCCTCACCTTAGGCCAGAGCCATGGAGTCAGCCCACCATGGACGTGAGCCTCTGAAACCATGAGCCAAAATAAACTTTTCCTCTTTTAAGTCATTCTTCTTGGGTGTTTTAGTCACAATGATTCAAACACTAACAAAAACACTCTGTGAAATTTAAATTGCTGGTTCTTACAGAATCAAGTCCTTAGAGTTTGAAGCATTCATGACTTTTGATGTGCTTATATTCCATTTTCATATCTGCCCATACTCAGAATTGTAAATGTGGGACTCCTCAACATAACATTCTACGTCTTGAATTTAACCAGGTGATTTTGTGATAACATAGCCTGTGATTGTGTATGATGTTTGTTTAGAATTGAGTACTATTTATATTTAGGTGCAGCTTCCAAGATTCCACGGGCTCCGTGTTCATGAGCTTCCTATGCTTGTTACTCTTGAATAATTAATTGGCTCTCTCTGGTGAAAGCTTCTAAGACCTTAAGCTCCATCACTCCTGGTGAACTGAGCCTCCTTTGGAAATTGTGGGGCTCCTAACAGTGACCAGTCCCTGTTTTGCTTACTGAGGTTGAAGTATTGCTATCATTCATTCACCCATTGAGTCAATAAATACGGATCGAGCAACCCCTGCGCATTGAACACGCAACTGAGAAAGACCTCCTTCTTGTCGTTGAGACTCCATATTTACGTGGGAAAGATGTTCCCATGATGACGGGGCATGAAGGGTCAACTCTGTGTGGAGACATGAGAGCAGGTCTCACGGAAGAGGTGCCATTGAGGATGATCAGCCTGGGTTTACCCGAATTCTTTCCCGCCGTGCAGAGCACACAGGAAATCCCAATCAGCTTCTTGTCCCAATAGCTCCAGTAGCTTAAAGAGAGTCCGCGGAGCAATGGCGGGTGGGAGTTTGGTTTAGATCATTTTGCTACCTGCGTGATCCAGTGGAGAAGAGAGGCTGACTTTTCAAACATCTTGGGGTTTGCATCCTTGGATTCCTTCACCATTAGTGAGTTCGAGAGTTGTACTGCAACCGAATAAATCAGTGGCCCAAAGCCCGACCCCATCCCCACACTGATATGGTCTGAAATGCCTTCGCTCAAATCTTCACAGACAAGGGAAACGGTGTTCTCAAAAGGAAGGAGAGGGAAGCTTCTTCGGCTAATAGGTCCGAAAATCCTCCAGGTTGGCTTTTCTGTCAGGCTGAGCAATGTCTCTGCACTTTTTTTTTTTCTTTTGGTAGCAGAAAGCAAAGTTCAAACACAACAAGACATAACAGGGCTTCACCAGGGAAATGCCACCCACTCCACAGCGGTGGAGGCAAACATCTCCAGATCGACTCAAAGAACGTATTGTGTTTTTTCAGGGAAGAAAATAAGCCCGCGCACAGCACACAGCTGGGTCTTGGCAGGGAGGCGGTGAGCAAGTGTTCCGGGAGGCTTAAGGTTGGCGTCCATCAAAGATGCCGAAAGGTCAGTCCTGCCAGCGAGAACGTGTTGCCTGCCTTATCCTTCCTCTCCACAAGACCTATTTCTTTGTAAATGTTTGTTTTGCCCCACTGAGAAAAGAAATGCATTATTGAGATACTGGATAAGGGAGTAGTCGAGTGAATCAGCTAAATAAAGAGATTATGTCTGAGACAGAGGAGGGCAGATCAATCAAAAGGTTCCGGGGGCGCGGAGTCCTGTGCTGGGGAGTGGGCAGCTCAACGTCTACCTGACCGTCGTGGCAAAGTCTTAGGGGAAAAGGCTCTTCGTTGTCTTTAGGTAAATAGGGGAATCAATCAGCCGCCAGCCAGCCCTTCAAACGTACAAATCCCACACTGACAGCATCCTGCGTGTTCTAAGTGGGAAGCCGTTCACCGTCCATTTATTCCCACGAGCTCTTATTTTTCCCTCCAAAGCCGTGTAAACTGGTACTCATGGATATTCATCGTGGAACAGGGACCGTGGAAGGCATTTTAGAAATCATTGCACCGAGGCCGATCTCACGTGCAATTCACAGAAGTGGATTTCATGTTTCTCACGACCAAAGGCCTGACGTGAACGACTTGAACAAAGAGGATTTGTGTGCGTCCCTGGCGTCTCAGGGGCTGGTCTGTGTCTGCTGGCTCCTTTGCTCCCGGAGTTGGCGTGAGGTAGAGACATCATGGCGAAGGGCGTGCGTGGTGGAAGAAAGCTGTTCATCTCCTGGCAACTGGGAAGCAGAGGGAGAGAGGGAAAAGAAGGGACCAGGGGCATGAAGATTTGCTCTGGATCACTGTTCCAAGGATGGTGGTTACTCCAGGCAGGGCTGAGGTCAGGGGCATGGGGATGGACGGAAGGGCTTGGCTCCAGCGTTCCACCTCTGACCTGTGCGGGCAAAGTGGGGAAGTGGGCTCTCAGGCGTACGGGGCACGGCTGTCTAGATGCCTGAACCAAGTTGGTGACAATGGATTTTAACCCACACAGGCTTTGGGCAGGCCCTCTCCGCCTTTGTACTGCTGGGAAATGAGGCAGGATGATTTTTGTTTGTGGGGCTGTCCCACGCCTGGGAAAGATGTCGAGCATCGTCCCCTTCACACGAGACGCCAGTAGCCTCCCTCTCCTCCAGTTGCAAACGTCAAAAGATCTTTTGCAGACATTGCCGAATCCACCCTGGCGGGAAGCACTACCCTTCCTAGTAAGGAGCCTGATTTATCTTGTTGGAAAAGGAATCTGTTAAAAGAAACAAGAGTGATAAAACAAACTTGGGTTTTCACGTGTGGAATTCTTCTCCGACCCAAGCTTTGCACAAATGCCTGCTATGCAGAATGCAGACTATGGTGTGTGTGTGTGTGTGTGTGTCCACACAGATAGGTGCATCTGAGCATGCACGCAGTCACAGGGACGGGTGTAAATAATCTGCTGTCCTGCAGACAATAAGTCACTCATACAGTGATGCAATGTGCAAATCACTCCAGAGATTCAAGTCCCAAAATGAGCATGTTAGGGGAGGTGGTGGGGAGCGCGGGTCATATCTGTCCAGGATGCTCCAAGGTCCTGCTGGCTGGCTTGGCAACCAAGGTGGGAATCATTCTCCTCGGAAACACCAGTCATCAGCAGCAGAGAGAAAAGAAGGAAATATCCTCACACCAGCCCTCATTTCCCGGAACACAGGAAAGAATTTCAGAGGGCGCTGGTTTATGCGGTGGGTGCTGACTTTTCTCTCTTTAAATGCTCTCCTCTTCCTCCCCCTCCTCCTCCTCCTCACCTTCTTCTCTTCCTCTCTTTCCCCCTCTCTCTCTGTCTCTCTTTCTTGCCTCTCTCTCTTTCTGTCTCTCTCCCAGGAATCTTCTGGGTCTTTTTTTTTTTTTTTCTCTTTCAAGGGATGAACAATCTCATCGACAATGAGATTTGAGTGGCTACTGCATTACTCATTCCCAGATAGGGTTTACCAAAAAGCTCTTTGGAGGAAATTCTTCCCCAAGTTTTGTCTTAATTAATGAAAATACCTTTGGAGCAAAGTTGCAGGCATCTGATGAGCAAAGACAACCGAAGGGTCGGCTTTTACCGCCGGGACTGGTGTGCGGTGGGCGGGATTGTTTCGGAGTAAGCAAGTCTTCCTGAAGCAAATTAGGTAGGTACTTGATTCATTCAGCCTAGGGGCAAATCTAAATTAAAAAATAAATAAATAAATAGGAAAGGGAAAATCAGAACTGCTTATCTGACCATAACGCAGGATCTTTATTTTCAGCCACCAGTTATGCATGAAGACCTCTTCCTTGAATTTTGCTTATGTTTTATGTCCACCCATTTTCCAAAGTTCCGTTGCATCTTTTCTGAATTGTTTGTATATGGTCTCTCTTCTGTTCCTGTAAAGCAGTGTGTATTTGTTTCCCCCTTGAAGGGGGCTGCTCGGTCTAGGACTTGAATCTCCAGTTCCTAAATATATAACCTACAAATACATATCTGCTGTTACAGATGGAAGGACGCGGGATTTCTGCATTCAAAATCGAGAGCAATAGAACAATCGTTCAGCAATAATGTATTTGTTTTTGAAATAAAAGTAATCCACTAACAGGTCTTAACTGAATACTGCCCTCTCTCTATCTTGCAAGCACATTCTTGGCGTAAGAATAAACGTGATGCTTGGACCTGTTGGTGATGGATGTTCTTCAGTCGAGTCTCTCCTACTGAGGAGCTTCCTGCTGAGTGTGTGGACTTTGCAGTTAACCTCAAAGCGCTAGCTCAGCCAACTCTCCCAAAATAGACCCAAGGAGCAGGTGGCTGCTTTCCAGTGGGGACATTTGTCATCACAGATAGGATCTAACCATAGCAAAGGGGTCTCTGCGTCATGCTGAGAGTTTGGGAACAGCATCAAAATGTATGTGCACGAACACACACACACACACACACACACACACACTCCTTTTCTGTTTCTTCTTCCAGCATCTTTGGAACATTCTAAGGAGGAAGTCATCGTCAGGCACACCAGGACTTTCACAGGATAACACAGTGCAGAATCTAAACTCCGGCTGTTTCTAATTTTACCAGTTCAGGGAGGGCAGGGGGACTGGAATTAGGGGCAGAAATAGCTAGAACAGACACAAGAGGAACACGTACCAGGAAGCCTGTGTGTGAACCAAGCCTGCCCCATCTGAGCGACACAGAGGAGGAAGTGAGGGTTTCTCCGGTTCTCGTCGGAGCCGGTGGGCGCTGGGGAGGTGGGCATGTGGTGGAGGCTGACGCACAGACACAGGAGGGTCAGCGCTGGTTGGAGGAATAGCGTGCAGTCCGGCAGTGCTGGTTCTGACAAGCAGTTTGTACTTTTCCTTGCTTTCAGATCCTCTTTGGTTTCCATTTCAAGCATCCCCGAGGTCACACCACAGTGGGAAGCCCTGTTCCGCTCCTGATCTTAGCGACATTCTCTTCTCCCATTGGCATTTCTCAGCCAAGCTTTGAAGCGTAGAAATCAAGGAAGTAGGACATTCAGGAAGGTCTTGAGAATCTCAGAGCGAGTAATAGCTGGAGGCCAGGGCAGATGCTGAGTAGAGTTTCAAAGAGACCTTCCGGCTGCTGGATATAGACCCAGCTGTCCTTTTCAAAGCCTCCAGGAAAGCCTAAAATTTTCAGGAACATAATAAAAGGGGGTTAGAGGCATGACTTCAGGGCTTCTAAATTCTTCTTATGAGAGAGTACCTAATTCCTTCAATACAGTATAGATTTTGGAGATACTTAAATCTGAGTTCAGACTTTGGTTCTGTCACATACTAGCTGGGTATAAAAATACCGACTTCCTGCGGTCATAAGAGCAATTAACTGAATCACATGCTAGTTCCCCTAATATTCTAGATGCCACAGAAACGTCATGTTTTACTGTCACTTTAGTTCTCATGGTGAATTCTCATTTGCCTTTTCATTGATACTGCCTTCGTAGTGCAAGTCAGACTAATTCGATATTGTAGAAGTCGAAGGGTGAATTCCAAATCACAGTAGACAGGAGAACAAACTAACACAGGCCATGAAGTATCAGAACCAAAGCTGGAGTCCTAGGATTGGACAAAGTTTCAAGAAGGCAGCCAGGCTGATTTTTGAATTTGGGTCTGGATATACTGGTCTAAATCTTTTGAAGTCTTGTAGAACATGAGATTGTATATGCTCTTGGCCCACGTTTTTAGTCTCTCTATTTAAAAGCAACATAATGGATGTATTAATAATTTGTTCATAGAAGGCAAAGTACCAGGAATAAGAGGCGATGAGAAATTTTTTGTTAGTATGCCATTGTGATAGTTGCGGGGCTGCAAGCAACCTATGACTGGACAAGTGGAGAGTAATAGGAAGCCATTATCCAGAAAGCACAGATGGGTTCTAAAAAGAAGTCTCTGGAAGGCTGCAGTCAGTGGTGGTGACAACCACCACTTAGTCCGACTTGCGCTACGAAGGCAGCAACAAAGAAAAGGCAAATGAGAATTCACCATGAGAACTAAAGTGACAGGGGGAAGGACAACAGGGAAGACAAGTGAGAAAGAAGTTGAACATGAAACATGGAAAAGGAAGAACTCACTGGAGTTCCATTTGGAGAACAGATACTGTTTGGGGGCCATTAGGGACCTACCAAAACTGACTGAACTCTTATCTGCTGAATACTTCATCTCCGCCAGGCAATGTAGGACTTGGCATGGGAGGCACGTGCACAAAGCTGTATGTGCACCTTCCTGGAACTTAAAATCACGGTGTGAGGTGGTTCACAAGGATCTGAAGGAGTTATGGTCCTTGCTGCCACCCCATATCAACAAGTGGCCAAGGCCATCAGTGACAATTTGAGTGGACACATCCTCCCTTGGCTCTGTGCTAAGGTTCTGCAATGGTTGTTGCTCACTCATGCTACTCTGGTCTTGAAAAACCTTCTGTGTGGCCAGCCTTCACCCAGAGTCACGCAGGTGCCTTAGCTGTACTGACACAATACAGTTCATCACACATAAATCCATGGGTTCTGGGTGGATGTAAAGTGGTTCCATTTGCGCAAACCAGAGGTCAGTACCAACATGACATGGATGCTTATCCACTGCACAAAGGAACCTGGTTGAGGAGGGTAAGTGTTCAGCCTTTTCTATCCCCTGCTGAATGCTAGCCCATGTTCCCTGGAGTTGATCCACATGCCTGGGTGTAAAGGTTAACATTTTCTTGAGACCAGAAAATACATCTTTTCCTAATCAAGTAACTGCCCAAGCTAGTGTGAACTTAGATGCATGAGAAGGCAACCAGAAATCTGTCAAATTCTCAGTTCCTAAGACAAGGTAAAAGCAATTGTCTTGGTCTGTCTTCTTTTGCTATCATTGCATGCCTCAGATTAGGTAACTTAAATAAAAGACATTTGTTTTGCTCATTTTTCTGGAAACTGTGAAGTCCAAGAGCATGGTGCTCATGTGTACTTTGCATGTAGCAAGAACTCTCTTGCTGCATTCTAACATCATGGAGGGCATCATATTATGTCAGACAAAACAAGCATGCTAGGTAGACTCTGTTTTATTACAGAGTCAAAGGTCCTCCCTTGATAATATTAATTCAAAAATCCAGGAATGGATTGATCCATTCATAGAGTAGAGCTTTCGTAATTCAATCACCTCCCACAGGTTCCATCTCCAACGACCACTAACACATGAATTTGGGAATTAAGATTCCAACACAAGAAATTTAGGGTACAAATTCAACCACCATATAGTGACTTTCCCTATAAATTTTTCCCCCGGTTCATTTTGATACTTATAGCTTGTGTTCTTTGTCACACAGAAGTTCTATTTGGACTGTGGAGAGCTCTGTGGGAAATGTCCTAAATGATTTAAGATCTTTCCTTCCCTTCTTAGAAGCTTCCCAACTACTGATTCATTTATTTTTTCAAAATGTCCCTTTCTCTGGGAACATGTAACTGGAGGAGAAAACATCCAAAGGCTCGACTGATATATTTTGATTTGATGGAAGTTAGCCTGGACATTTTGTCCAGACACAAATCGAAGGAGCCTGTGAGGACTCCATGTTTCATTTCTTAGCTTCTGCCTCTTGTGTCTGGCAACCTTTCATCACTGTGACCAAAGTAACTGAGAGGAGAAAAGGTTTAATTGGGGTTTAGGGTTTCAGAGTTTCAGAGGTCTCAGTCCATGGTTGGCCGAGTTCATTACTCTGGGTCTTAGGTGAGGCAGAACATCATGGTGGAAGGGCGTGGAGGAGAAGAGTCACTCAGGTCATGACTACTAGGAAAGAGAGAGAACGGATTAATCCTTCCTCTAGGCATGACCCACCTGCCTGCAGTTAGCACCTAGGAGTTCATTTAAATCATTCATCTACCAAATGGATCAAGCCAGTGATGAGGTTACAGTTCTCCCAATCCAATCATTTCGCCCCTGAACAAGCTCATCTGCAGACGAGCTGGTAGGGGAAGATCTCATCTCCAAACCACAAGACCTGTGAAGTCATGTTCACCCTGGTCCCAACCAGAAAGAGCAATGAGCCCCTGAAAACGAAACCCACACTCAGCAATTCCCATGGGTTGGGCGCCATCTTTTCTTTTTGTCTTAAGAATATATTTAAAAAATGGAAAGAATGCCTACCCTGTGGCTCTTCTTCCTCTTTGTCAAAAACCCAGTCCTTTGGAGTAAGAGAGAGAACGGTCCTTCAGGACCTACAGGGGATTGATTCTAGGACCCCACGGGGATTCCTAAACCCCAGAATTCTCAAGTCTCTTATATAATAAAATAATGAGGCATTTAGATACAACCTACACAATCCTCCCATGCACTCAGTCATCTCTGATGATTTAGGTTGCCGGAGACCGAGATGAAAGCCATCACTCAGTGTTAATTTGGAGTGACTGGTGAGTACTCTCTCAAAGACCCCCAAGTGTCCTATTCTGAGTTGTTTCACATGGTAGATTTTTTTATATTTTATTTTTTATGTTTTGTAGTATGGCGTGTAAGCACCTTGAAAAAGTGCAGTTATGCTATCGGGTCTGACCAGCGAGCCAGCTTGTATTTCTTTATTTCTCGGTGGCATGCCTTCCCTGATGTTTGAGCTCCGGAAGAAAATTCAAAGGGCCGAGGAGAGGCTGGCTGATGTGCTTCCAGCACAGATGTTACCCACTCACGATTTTTTTGTTTGTCTGGTTTTCTCCTGTCTGGGAAGGACTTGACTCTTCAGGTTTTCTGGCAAAATTATGCTACGAGAAACGATAGGCAAAATGCACCGACTGTTCCTCCTTACTCATTCCCCTTTTCAAAGAATGATTGAGGGCAAAATTGACTGTGTTCACATGACCACATCACTCATCTGATGATTAGGAGACAGTCGGCGCGTTTTTGAGAAACAAATTGATAGGACTCATATGTTGCCAGGTCTGTCAGGGTGAAATACTTTTGGAAATAAGACTGGCCGTATTTTAGGTGTGCTTAGTTTAAAAATGGAGCGCGCCTCGATGAAATATGATCTCCAGGCTTTGAAGTCATTCTGCATGGATGCTTTCGATGCTAAGGTATGCAGTCTTCCAAGGGAGCTGAGAGACGGAGGTGCTCACCCGGACAAGCTGGTCCTGTCCCCGGGATTCAGGAGGCGCCTCACGGACACCTTTCGCCCCGTGCGAGTAACACTTCCGAAGATTAATTTGTACAGACCAGACTTTCTTCTTACTCCTTCTTTTCCTGTCTACAGTAGTTTCTTTAAAAATCATGATTCCCCTCTTCTCATTCCATATTGAAATTCATGGCATTAGTAGTTGAATGCTCAGTTTTTCATCACTGATACTGCCCCACTCCTTTCAACAATAACAACAAAACTGGGCACCTTTGTCGTTAACAGAAGCCACAGCCCAGGCCCTGGCCACCATTTATTTCTATCGACCTGGCTTTGCCTTTGCAAGAATGTCATGGAAATGGAATTGTAGGGAACGTGGTCTTTGAGTTTGGCTGTTCCCATTCACTGACATGCACAGGAGATAAGTCTAGGCTGTTGTAAACATCAGTGGTTAACTCCTCTTCCTTGCTGAATAGTAATCCACGGTAGGGATCCTACTAAAATCTGTTTCCATATTTCTCAGTTACCCCAGAGGCAAATGTGTCATTTTTTTTTTTTTTTTCTGTTAAATTGAGTTGCAGTGCCGGGCACAGTGACTCTCACCTGTAATCCCAGTGAGGTGGGAGGTTGAAGGAGGAGGATGGTAAGTTCAAAGCCAGCCTCAGCAAGAGTGAGGTGCTAAGCAACTCAGAGAGACCCTACCTCTAAATAAATACAAAATAGGGCCAGGGATGTGGCGCAGTGGTCAAATGTTCGTGAGTTCAATCGCTGGTATCCTAAATAAATAAATAAATGAATGAATAAATGGAGTTACAGAGATGTTACCGGTAACCGATGCAAAGGCTGTTTGAGTGCAGTGGTTGGAAAGAGAGCCAGACTAAAGTTGGAGGAAGCATTGGAAAGAAGAGATGGATCATGAATAATTTATGGAACTTGGCTGTGAAGTGAGGGAGCCACAGAGCTGTTTAATTCCAGGGAGAAATAGCAAGAAAACAAGACTTTGTTAGTCTTGCAGTAGGAAGATAAGAGGTAGAAGAACATGCAGATACAGGTTCTTCTCATTTATTTTTGCTACCCTATGACGTATGCATGCCCAAAAAGCAAATAGAGCAGTCAGCCTAATTGTCTGAAAATAACAGAGCTCATGGGAAAATACATCGGGATTCTTTCCCTAAACAATTTGGAGCTCTGTCGCCTGAGATATACATCAGAGATATCAGCAAACAAAAAAGATATGTAAAGTCCTACTTTTTTAAAGAGATGCCAGGGTGGGTGTAGCATAATACCTTAAAATAAATAATGGTAACTTGATGAGAAGGATTGCAGGGGAGGTTTTGGAAGACAGAAAGAGGAAAAGCAGAGGCGTGAAGGAGAGCCGAACGGTGGGCATTTCCAACATGGAAGGAGTGGCTGGTGAGACAGGCCCAATGATTACTGGGGGGGATGGAAACGGTGCACAGTTGTCTTCTTTTGTTTTTGGTGGATGTATTCAGGCACCCGAGTGTATTGTGCATTCTCGTACTGTTACTTGATAGCATGAAATATTAATCTCTGAAAAAAAATATATATGGATCAATATGCACTTGCACATTCTACCAACTCCATTTCTCCATTTGAACAAAATCCTGATAAAGAGCTAAGTGTCCCTCAGTAGAAAGGATGATGTGAAATGTAGGGAAGAGAGCAACTGGGTGGAGAGCGTCCACTAACAATTTAGGATCCATACAGTGCACAGCCGTGGGTGTGAGGTCACCCTTAGTCTTCAAGTCCCATTTGGTCGTATCTAGGTCAACTCTCCCAAATTACAAGTGGACTAACTTGGTAACTCACCCATGGCCAACTTTACCTTTCATGTTGAATCAGGAACATTTTTTCAATTGTCAAAATCATCATCTTGCATTTTTTTCTAAATGTTGAGTACCTGTCGTATAAAAGCCATGGATACAGTGGTTAAAACTGAACGGATCCCAATCGGGAGAGTAATAAACACGGTCAACAGATCTCTTCATCATGACCCTTTCCAAAGGGAACTTTGTGCTTTGTTCCAACAAATGTCGTGTACCTCGTCCAAGACTGAACTTCCATCATCACCCGCAGCTTGTCAAGCAGAGTCATACAACTCTGTTCAAAACACAAGTCATCATTTTCAAAATGGCGGCCCCAAATTGCAGTGGCCACAGAATTTGAGAAGACGTGACCTCAGTTAGGAATTATCCCAGAAGGTGGGGCATCAATTCATTTTCTGTGTTGACTGCAAGTGAAGGGATGCTATTCTTTCCTGCGCTCCAATAACTTCCCCGTGATGCTTTTAGGATGCTTTTTCGTGAGTGTCTGTTTGTGTATCGATATCCCTAGTTAAGGAGGAACTTCTGAAGACAAAGGATTGTACCATCTTCACCTCTGAATTCCAGCTTCTGGTCCCTTGTCTTGCTGCTGAAAGAAGTCGAGCGTTTATGGGATGGGTGAATGAAAAGTGAAAAAATGATTGAGTCATGTTCTGGGTTCCATTAATTCGTTTCATGACACCTGTCCTGTGTCTTAACAGATCTGCAGCCGCCTGAAGAAGCACGAAGATGGAGATAAAACACCAGAACTTGAGACAGTTTGAGGAGGAAGAAAGCTAATGGCCTAGAACAGGAGCTCACTTGGGCAGAGGGCAAGGAGAAAGACAGAGACAGCAGACTGTGAGAAGTTTTTTTCTCCTTTCTGGACCTTTAACTATCGGTGCATGGACCAGCGATATCAGCACCCTCGGGAAACTCGTTACAAAAGCAAGATCTCAGGCTCCACTCCAGACCTACTAAACCAGAACCAGACCCTGAATTTGTATTAGATATCCAGGTGTTCTGTGTGCACATCTGGATTTTATTTTCCTCCTTGGTAAGCTACCCTCAGAGATAGCGGGGCCACAAAAATGGATTTTGAATGGCTAGTATATAGCGGCTATGCAAAAGCAAAAACCAAGAGAGCTATTAACAAGAGTAACAGTAGCGTGTTCAGGCATTGGAGGTGAACAGGATGGGAAGGAAGAACAATGTGAGTCCCCCTTCTTCCTCCTTCCTTCGTCCGCTCACGTATCAAGTACCATGTGACCCTCTCTCTGCCAAGCTACGGCCATGGGGCTTCCAGATGTCTTTACAAATTCAGTTATGACTCAGGAGACATCTGGCAATGTCTGGGGGTCTTTTTTGGATACCATAATCATGTGAGAAGGGTATGACTGGCATCTAATTACTAGAGGCCAAGAGCGCTGCTCAACCTCCCACAGTCCATAGGGTAGCTCCTCATGACAAACAGTTACTCAACTCCAAACGGCAAGAGTGGTAACCGAGAAACCCTGAATTATGGTAATGCACAAACTTCTATTTCTACAAATAAGTGTTTTCATGAATGATGCGATTTTCAAGTGAACTTCTCCCCATTGGAATACGAATTTAGAAGACCTCAAACCACCAGCTAGAGTTGGGTCCGGCAGATGGCTTGGAAAAATAAACCAATGAATGAATCAGAAACTTTCTCCAAGAATTTCCCCCCTTATATCTGGGTGCATCCTGTCTTCCAGTCCTTCCACCAAGAAAATGACCCTGGTTAACTTTTTGCCTGCTCAGGTCTCATAACAAAGCTGAGGACAGACTCTTGAGGCATTTGATAATGCAACTGCAATACATCGTGACACAAAAAAGCCAATCGACTGTAAATCAGACACCAAAAAACATTTAAAACAAGGCCTTTTTTCTTTTTAAGCACAAAACACTGTTAATGATTTTAATGCTCAACTTGATTTTGCCTTGAGTACTTGGTAAGTGAATACCAACCGGAGGATTCTTTCATTTACAACAAACGGTCATATTAGTTCTCTTCAATAAAGCACAATCTGGGTCATAAAAACACTTGTCAAAAGAAAAAAAAAAAATCCCCTTAATTTATGGCCGCCATGTTGTCCCCAAGTTTCCTGCCACATTCCTGTTTTATTAATTTTATGATTTTTATGGTTTATTTATAAGCAGAAAGCTGTCCCCGAATGGATGAATCTGTTTACCAGTAAATCAGTAAACTGTAAACGCTGCTATAAAACAAAGAATGTTGTGGAGATAAATCAGAAATGAAGAATTCTAGGTGTCCCAAGAGAGCATTTTCGGTAGGTTACACTGGCTAACTCCAAACCCGCACCCATGAATCACTAATGCTCGCTGGTTTATGAGCCCTGCAGAGCACACGAGTATTCTCCTTTTTCCTGCTCAGCACATCTTTGTAGTAATAAATAGGTAATTGGTTTTGTTCTATTATGCACTTTCAGGATTACTCTTTGCAGTAATCACATATAAATCCCTAGGATTATGGTTTCCTTTATTATAAATTTTTCATACTTGAACTCCCCATCCTTTCTTCTCAGTGGCACAGCAGAAGAAAAACACAATCCCAAACAGTCCAACTTGCCGCAAAGGGTTTTGCTTTTTGCAATCGATCGACTTTAAAGTATTTACCACCGTGAATTATTTCATTAGCTCTAAGTGCACGCACCACCTCAAAGGGACACGATTTTGTTTTTCTCCCATAGAAGGCTTTCTAGGAAATCTCCAATACAGAGCAGCAAATCCACCAGAAAGGCCATGTGATCATAACACAGAAGACTCTTCCTTAAAAAAATAAAGATGAGAAAGGGTCTTGGAAAAGAATTTGCAGAATTTCCACATAGAGGAAAGCAAGGTCACTACCTTGCACTACACCCAAAACACAGATTTACGTAAAAAGCAAGGTGAGACTGAGTATGCATTAGCAGTAAGGCGAATGGAATCACACAGTTTATAGGTAAGAACATCGCATTTTTGGAAATGCTCAAGGCATTGTGACCAAATATTCCCCTCTGGGCTAACACTTTGATAATCGCCAGGCCTGTGTGCAATTATTTATTTGTGAGATTTTCTTTTCCCATCAGGCATAAAGGCCAGCATTCATGGAAGAGAACCTTCATCCTACTTGGGCAGCAGAGCAAGCGTTTAAATCACCCACATGGATCTCATCCGCCCAGGCTAAAAGCACTGCCCGTAACAAAGAGGAATTTGAACAAGGTACTAACAGATGCAAATGGAAAATGCCATAGGAAGTTCAGGGGCGTTATTGTTATTTGCCTGCTGCTCTGTCTTATATAAAGAGTTCCACTTTTAAATGGATGCTTTATTTCCTCGACCTTCCCTGCTAGGTTTCCTTGATGGTGATGGTTAATTATTCCTTCTGTGCTCCAGCATCATCCTCAGATCTAGAAGATACCAGAGACGAGACAGGAGTCCCCAAGGTGTCCAGCACTGGAGACCAGGTGAGGGGCTCGGTGTCGTCCCCTTTTAGAAAGAAGCAAGGCACAACTTGATGGTACATGCAGTGGCTGACCTCAGGCAGAGAGGACGATATGGAAAACGCAGGTCTGAAGAAGTGGGTATTCCTGGAGGAATACCCACCTCCTCAGCACAAGGAGGTGACGAACTGCTTCTGACCACGTATCGCCCAAGCCCAGCAGCAGCATCTTGACTCCTTCGGGGAAGATTTGGGTTGGCTTCATCACGTGCAATAGAACCAGAGGCTTCAGGATACTGAGATAGGAATGTGGGGAGACAGAAAAAGAAAGATGGTAAATAGTGAGTCTCAAAGAGAAGCACCCAGGAGCCTTGGGAATGCAGGCAATGCCATGGATCTGTGGAAGGCGAACCAAGCAGCTCCTGTGGAAGCCCAGCCCAGAGTCTCAGCCCGCAAGCTGGTCTGCAGCGCTGGCCTGCACAATGCAACCTGATTCCGGGGTCATTGGCGAGCGTTGGGAAAACAGGCAAGGCATTGTGTTACTCCACCCTGACTCTCCGGTGCTGTCCCTAGATACTGTCCCTGTATAAATATTAACACCCCGGACCAAGTGGCGGCTGGAACTCCTCTGGAGATGGCCTACATTCTTCCTAGAATGTGGGTCCGCTTTTCTGAGCCCGTCTGTGTCTGCGGCATGAGGCTGAAGTTCTTTTCCATCTCGTGTGCCGTTTGTCCCGCGTCCAGGTCCCTCTCCAAGAGCTCCCCGTGATAGGAAAATAACCCCTAGCGCGTCGTGAAGGATGAGCCCGTGATCCGAGCTGAAGTTCTCTTCTCAGGGACTCGGAATACGACCTGGGGTGGAAAGAGGGCCAGAGCTGGTTCATTCCAGGAGCTGCAACCAACAGACACCCAAGCCCTGTTGCCTAAATCCTGAGGATACTTCTGCCCTGTGGGATTCTGGCCCTAATTCTTTTTTTGTTTTTTCATGCTTTTTATGGTTGCATTATAGTTATGCATAATAAGATGATTTATAATATGCACAATCACGTCATTTTGACATAATCGTAGTTATGCAGTGTATTGGGATCGGTTTTGACAAGCATGGAATAAAATTTTGCTTCACTCCCCAGAGCTTCCGCCCACCTCCACTCTTCCTGTGTTCCCCTTCTGCTACCTGACGGGTCTTCCTTCTATTTATGGGTAGATTTAAAAAAAAAATAGTGCTTTATAGATATACTTAAAGGCGAAGTCCACCGTGGTCTATTCATGTATGTACACAGCATAATTTGGACAATTCCCTGCCTTTCCTTCCTCCCCCTGAACCCCCTTCCTCTGGGCTATAGATTTCCTTTCCTATTTTCATGGGATTCATTGTCTCCTTTCTCCCCATTATTTTGATCTAGCTTCCAAATACTCAGAGAATACATTGGACTCTGGAATTTCTGAGTCTGTCCGACCCTAATTCTTTCTGCAATGTTGAAACACTTCTTGTTTCTTTCCCTAATTTAGCCGGCCTTGTTTTCTATCACTGGGACAATAAATAAATCCAAATGGACAGTCCTGATCACTAATTCCAGCACACGACCATTAATTAGGCGAATATGATTTACTCGGAATTGATTTATCCCAGCTGGTTGAAAACACAGGGCTGATCGTTTTCTTTCTTTCTCTCTCTTCCTTCCTGTCTGTCTGTCTGACTGTCTTTCTTTCTTTCTTTCTTTCTTTCTTTCTTTCTTTCTTTCTTTCTTTCTTTCTTTCTTTCTTTCTTTCTTTCTTTCTTTCTTTCTTTCTCTCTCTCTCTCTCCCTCTCTCCCTTCCTTCCTTCCTTCCTTCCTTCCTTCCTTCCTTCCTTCCTTCCTTCCTTCCTTCCTTCCTTCCTTCCTTCCTTCCTTCCTTCCTTCCTTCCTGTCTTTCTTTCTTCCTTCCTTCCTGTCTGTCTTTCTTCCTTCCTTCCTTCCTGTCTGTCTTTCTTTCTTCCTTCCTTCCTGTCTTTCTTTCTTTCTTTCTTTCTTTCTCCATGAAAGGGCTCACTGCAAAATGTGAGTGTTTTTATAAAACTCCTATTTATTAGAGGCATCGTATGAACGACTGAGAATATTTGAAAGAAAAAATCAAACGCCCCTGTGAAGACAGAGTGTCCTGCTCAGTGACTCACACGGTGGAACTCATCAAGGCTCCCTCAGCGGTGGGACATTCCTTGGGGGGCACAGCAGAGGCTGTGGGGCGCATGCTCAGTGTTCTCAGAACCCTAGACGCGCCCAGGAGGAGGAGGCGGGCCTGGGCTTGAGTGGGAGGCTGATACGGGGACAGTGTGGTCATCGGGAAGGCAGGAATGATTAAAGGCTAAACTCAGGGTGACGTGTTGTA
The DNA here is from genome assembly GCF_902686455.1 of Sciurus vulgaris. Lineage (NCBI taxonomy): Eukaryota > Metazoa > Chordata > Mammalia > Rodentia > Sciuridae > Sciurus > Sciurus vulgaris. Next base: position 133,973,820 of record NC_136471.1, on the reverse strand, counting down.
AATGAGGCCATGGCCAGTGGACCAAAAGGGATAGAGATGTCACCCCGTGATGAAATTGAAGCCGAAAACCCCACGGTCGGCCCGGGTGGCCGGGTGGTGGAGAATCCGGGGAGGGTGGAGATGATGGATGGAGGTGGTAAACAGCCCGTGACAACTGATTTCCACGCAAAGCCGCTTCATGGCAGCCGGGGAGGTGGGGTGGCAGAGGAAGGCGGTCCGTTTTCCCTCGGGAGAGTCCACTGGGTGGCATTATCGCTCGTGAACTTCTTCCCCCGACAGGCCGAAGCTTGGGCTTCTCAGGGCTGCTGGCCCTCATTTAGAAGGGGACCCAGGAGGACACGTGCGTGGTCAGAAAGGAGACTGGCCAGTGGCGATCCTCTGAGGTCCCCTTAGAACCCGTGCTCCCTCCCAGCCCCCTTCAGGGATCCCTTGACAGCCACCCACGGAAGAGCCGCCATCCTGACCTTGTCTGTTCTTCCTCTGTGAGTCACATCCGGGGAAGAAGCTCCTAAGATCCGTTTGGATCGCCATCAGGAGAAAGAAGAGCTTAAGCTTAGGAAACCCAGACCGTTAAGAGTTTAAGCAGTGTTCCTCGTATCTGTACTCTTTGGATATGAGGTGGCCCCTAAAAGCACATGTGTCAGAAGATACGAGAACGTTCAGAGCTGAGGCGACTGGTTATGGGGTGCAACCTAATCAGTGGATTAATCCACTTGAATGGACTGACTGGGTGGTGACTGTAGGCAGGTGGGGTGTGGCTGGAGGAGCTGGGTCCCTGGGCACCTGCCTTTGGGGTTGATATCTGGTCCCTGGTGAGCAGAGCTCTCTCTGCTTCCTGGTGCCATGTCCTGAGCTGCTCTCCTCCTCCAGGCCCTTCCGCCATTTTGTTCTGCCTCACTTTGGGCCAGAGCCATGGAGTTGGCCCACCATGGACTGAACCTCTGAAACCATGAGTTGACATAAACCAGGTTATGACTCAAGGCTGGTGGGGTATAGCTGCAGAAGCTGGGTCACTGGGGACATCCCTTGGGGACTATATCCTGTCCCTGGCTCCTTGGGGACTATATCCTGTCCCTGGCTCCATGGGGTTTATATCTGGTCCCTGGTGAGCAGAGCTCTCTCTGCTTCCTGGTGCCACGTCCTGAGCTGCTCTCCTCCTCCAGGCCCTTCCGCCATTTTGTTCTGCCTCACCTTGGGCCAGAGCCATGGAGTCGGCCCACCGTGGACTGAGCCTCTGAAACCATGAGCTCAAATCAACTTTTCCTCCTCTAATTGTTCTTGTCAGGTTTTTTGGTCACAGCAAAACCAAAGCTGACCAAAGCAGTTACACAGATGAAAAACTTTACAGGGCACTCTTGGTTAGTTATTCAGGTTAATACTGCAAGGAACAGTTTAGGTCTATCATGAGACAAACACAATCAAACAAACAAAGCAATCAACTCTGATTATGTAAGTCTCCACTTCAGAAAACTAACCTAGTCGGTTATTTCCTTACATTTTTTCAGTTTCTTTAAGGTTTAATTTTAAGAGTTCCTCAGATATGTGCCCCATGAAAATTAGCATCTCCTTATTAAATATTCACTTTAAGCCGCCATGCACATAACTCATCTGAATTATGAACCTATTTGTTTGCATTTCCTCAGATTGATGTACTTTCCTCGATTAACACAGAGGGTATTCGTTTTCTTTAGAGTGACATTTTGTCAAATTTTAACGTTTATATAAATCACCTAGATGCCTTGAGAAATACAGATTGTACATTAGCGGTCTGGAGCTGCGGTTCTGTATTTCTCCAAAGTTCCCCTGGGGTGTGGGTGTTGATTCAGGTCCGGGGAGTAGTAAGGCTGAGGGGTTGGCAAGCTTTTTCTGGAAAACACCAGACAGTAAACATGTCTGGTTTTTGGACCAGGCCATCTCTGACCCAAGTATTCTCATTTTTCACTGAGGCCCACCCCCCCGAAAGCCACCAAGACCCTTTGAACACAAGATGGCTATGTTTTCATCTAGTTTTATTTTATTTACAGACACTAAAATTTGAATTGTATGTGTTACTTACATGTCACAAAATGTTAAATCTAAAACATCTTTTTCCAAGCATTTAAAAATGCAAAAGACATCCTGAGCTGAGGAACTGTCTCACCGGCGTGGTGAGCCCCGTTGGGCTCGGCGGGTAGTGTGTCCATTCCTGTGTTCATCCGCCAGGGCCTGTGAGGTCGAGCTGTCTACCAGCCACCCAAAATGTCTGGATAAAGAGCAGGGATTTCCGCTCCTGCTCCGAGCCCTTCACGTTGTTTAGACGAGTTCTCTAGAAGAGCAAAAGCTGGAAAGCGGTCCAGGCACACTTCATATCATCCTGGTAATGAGTCCTGGGAGATTAGCTACTAGGGCGTCTTTATTTTTCCATGTTTATTTTAATGTCTAGAACTTGCGTTCGGAGCATCCATCAACCATCTGTTGAATTGCTATGCATTTATCATTATGCTATGGATCCAGGGGACACACAAATACACTTACCAATTTATAGAGATTCATTATTGTGTGATTATGGTTTGATTTGGGCTAAGGAAACAATGGTCATTGCTTCTTGTGTCAAGACTCCAATAGGTGGAGTTACTGTGCGGAAACTCGAACCTGCGCTTGGCAGGACACATGTGGGTAAAGGCTCTTATTCTGAGATTAAGTATCTGTGACAAGCCAGGCTCCATGGCCCATACCTACAATCCCAGCAGCTCGGGAGGCTGAGGCAGGAGGATCACGAGTTGGAGGCCGGCCTCAGACAAAAGTGAAGCACTAAGCAACTCAGTGAGACCCTGCCTCTAAATAAAACACAAAATAAGGCTGGGGAGTTGGCTCAGTGGTTGAGTGCCCCTGATTTCAAAGTACCACACCCCCCACAAAAAGGAACAAGACTATGCCCACACACTTGTTCCAGTTTGACTCCACTGCTTTTGGCTTTGAACGAGTAGCCCCCGCTAGCTTTCTGGGGTAATGTACTTGGGAAGGTGCAGGAGAAGGGCGGCCTCATCCTGCAAGAACAGAAGTCATATGCCGATTACGTCCCTGGTATCTTGAATGTGTCATGTGCCTCCAGGAAGCCTAAGTTCCCATAGATTCAAAGTTGGACTTTTGTTTACAAATCACTAAGAAATGGAAGAACAAAAGCCAAAGAAAAACAACAGTCGTTCTCACAGTGCCTGTCCGTCAATTTTAAGACTCAGGCTAATTTCATATCTGCTCCTTCAGAGCCATGAAATATGGTACTTAAATCTTAGGTGTCTACAAAGCAAGAATGATCTAATTTTGCACTTATGTAAGATGATGGTTATGATAATATTGTTAATAATACTGATTATGGCATCCAAAACTCATTTATTTTCATTGCTTCGTTTCCTTCTAGACAGACTAATGTGGTTATTTTCTGATGAGAAAACAACCTTCGACATGTGGAATGTCTTTTTCAAACTCGTACAGTTCCCGCGTTGGTTAGGGAATTCTAGCTGCTCAGGCAGATGTGTCTGAACATGGCTAATGGCTCCAACACAGTGAAGGATGGTCTGTCACAGCCCAAATGGCCCAAATAGCTGCACCTGAATGCCAGGCAGCTTTGGCTCAGGCAGGACTTCGAGGCCCTGAGCTCTGGCATCTCAGGGTCCGCCATCTTGAATTTCTAGCATCCAAACATTTGGTGGTCTCTTGTTGGTGGGAATGGAGAGAGCGGAGCAGAGCACACTGCGGAGGTTTGTACAGTGTTACCTAACACCATACAATCTGTATTCCTTCAGGCAGAAGTCAGTCATGGGACCCCAGCTGTAAGGGACGTTGGGGAATGGTCTATCCTTGGATCAGAAAGAAGAGAGCGCTTGCTGCCTGCTCAAGCTGCAAACCTTTAGGTTTCTAGTCCTCTGCTTTCTAAGTAAACCCACCCAACACTTCTTAATGTCAACAGTCACTAAACTGCACCCCAAAGGCAAACAGCATCCCAGAGTGGTGACTTAGATGGTCGCCACACGCTCCTCTCTTTCAAGTCTCCTGTCTCCCCCAGACACAGGAGATGCCTCATGATTCCAGAGTCACGAGATGGGCCATTCCAATTCTCATTTCCTGTGAGTTTATTATAGCAGGCTTTAAATTATTCAAAGTAATATTTCTTCCCACGCTGGGAATATTATCTTTGCTTTCATCTCCCAGCCCATTGTATCCGCAAATGGAACTTAAAATATTTGAGCACCTTGGATTTTAGCGGAATGCTCCCAATGCCAGTTTAAATTTGCATGAGCGGAGGAGATGCTGGCTGCTGATGTACGACCACGTCCAGGCACCACACGCAGGCTGCGTCCAGAGGCCAGCTCTAAGAAGCCAGCGCCGGAAGACAGTTGGCTCCTTTCCACAGGTGGCTGGTGGAATCGATGAGGCTGCCAAAGACGCTCGAGTGTGCTTCCCGTTGGTTTTCCCCATGGAACTTTCTGAATACAAGGATGTGTCTGATCCTGGATTCTGAAGAGCGGTCTTCACGGCCAGCCAGCAGAGAGTCAGCCAGGTACATAAGCAGAAGCTGTTCTCTCTGCTCTGCTTCCTTATGAAAATATCTCAGTGACAGGCTGGAAGCGGTGGTCAGCCAGCAGCCCGCGTTTCTGCTAATCTTATTTAGCCTGCTGCTGGGATTTTTTAAATAATGAATCAATGAGCCAGATGCCTTTTCTGGGCTCTGCACTGCTGATGACGAGTCTCTTCTGGGACTGTGGGGACAACTTCAGTCACATAAAGATGAAGAATGAAACATGCAAGTGCTGATCTTGTGTGTAGAAACCCCAAAACATTGCACATTAAAAAGAAACTGGTAGAAGTCAAAAGCAAACATCGGATTAACAATGGAGTAAAATTACAGGATACGACATCAACACACAAATGTCGGTTGTGCTTTTACACAGTAAAAGCAAATGATCCAAAAAGGAAGTCACAAGCCGGGTGCAGTGTTGCATGTCTGGAATCCCAGCAGCTGGGGAGGCTAAGGCAGGAGGATCATGAGTTCAAGGTCACCCTTGGCAACTTAGCAAGGTACTAAGCAACTTCGTGAGACTATGTCTAAGTAAAATACCAAAATAGGGCTGGGGATGTGGCTCAGTGCTTAAGTGACCCCAGGTTCAATCCTCAGTACCAAAAAAAAAAAAAAGAAAGAAAGAAAGAAAGAAAGAAAGAAAAAGAAAAAGGAAATTAAAAAATCAATCTCATTCACAATAGCATCAAAAAGAATCAAATACTTGGGAATAAGCTTAAGCAAGAAGGTGAAAGATTCACCTCCCCACATCTACAAAACATTGAGGAAAGCAGCAAAATGTTGCTGAAAGAAATTTTTTAAAAAGATGCAAATAAATGGAAAGACATCCTGAACTGGTGCCTTAGAAAATTTAACACTGTGAAAATGTCCATACTGCACAAGGGCATCTACAGATTTAACGAAATCCCTATTAAGATGCAAGTGGCATAGTTTATAGAAAGAAGACAAACACACCACGCTTCAGATGACACCTTAAGAAGCTCCGAAAGTCCAAAAGAATCCTAAAAATGAAGACGAGGTGTTGAGGTCTCACCATTCCTGATTTTAAAGCACATCGCAAAGCTATAGTCAACAGAAAAGAATATTACGTGTTAGTCAGGTTTTCGTTGCTATTACAAAACACCTGAGAAAAACAACGTAGGGCAGGAAAGGTTTATTTGGGCTCGTGGTTACAGTTTCAGTTCAGCAGGGTCTGGCTCCGTTGCTTTGGGCCTGAGGGAAGTGGTAAGGCAGAGAGGAAGATCCAGGAAGGGCTGGGGCCAGCGTATGCCTCCGATGACCTACTTCCTTTGACTAGGTCCCAGGAGTCAGGAAGCAGAAAATAAGGAACAGACCAAGGGCAAGATGTAGTCTCCAAGGGCACACACCCGGTGACCTACTTTCTCCAACTGTGCCCACCTCCTCCATTTCTAGCACCTCCCAATGGTCCATTAACTATCAGTGAGTAAACCACGAAGATCAGAGCCTTCATAATTCAGTCACTTCCCAAAGCCCCACCTCTGGACATTGCTCTACTGGGGTCCAAGCCTTCAGCGCAAAATGCTAAATATTAAGACTGAGGCTATAAAAGTTCATGCAAATTACAGCAACTACTGAGTCCCTCCTACCAAGATTCCACGGACCTGTTTGCAAGACATTTTCATTAATTCCTGGGAGAGTCAAATAGCTCTTCCAGATATCGTTGGTAGAACGGAGTCTTTGAGTCTCCCTGGGGAGCTAGGTGCGGGCTTCTCTCTTAGAAATGTGTGATTCTGCGGCCTATGACGCTCGCTTTTCTCTAAAGTCTTCCAACAATGCAAATTTGTTGTGGCTTTGTTGAAAGTGCAAAAGGCACACCCATAGAAGGTTTTCATTTTTACTCTATTTTAGGGTTTATATATGCACATATGTATATGCATAGGTATGTACATGTATATGTATATGCATTTACATATATGTTTATGTATATATGTACATGTGTGTGAGAGAGAGAGAGAGAGAGAGAAAGCATGTGTGTATTTGGGGAGGAATAGTTTTCTGTATCTATTATGTATGACTAGAAAGCAAACAACAAGACTGTTCTCCCAATGGTGAGGGGGATAATATCATAAGTCTTAAGGTTCCCCGCATACGGACAGGGAGGACAGGACTCAAGTGCCAATGCCTATTTGGAAGGAGTCCAGGTGATTGAGCAGAGAATGGAATGAGACTGGGGGAAAAAGGCAACCAGTAAGACAATATAGTCTAAAAAAATAGAGTCAGATCCATAATTTAAAATATCCTGATAGCCACATTGTTAAATGCAAAGAATACATGTCAGGGAAACTTAATTTTAATGGCATATTTGACTTGATTCAATGTCAGCAATACCATTCAGTCACTGTAAGATATTGAATGAGCACCTTGACCTACACCTTTCCTATTTTTATTCAAGATGCACTGTGTGTTTTCTACTAAAAGCACATCTTAATCATCTGAGCGGATGGTCCCGCTTTTCCACCCACTTTCCTGATTTCGGTAGAGCCGCGGTGTGTGGCTGCCATCTTGGATTGGGTGTTGGTGAGGTTGGTGTCAGAAGACAGCTTTCTCTGTGGATGCTTGGAGCTCGATCCTGCTGGAAAACGCTGGTAAATAGCGTCCAAGGCATTTGAAGAAAGATGGAGTGAGCTGAGGAATGCATTGATCGAGTCTTATCCTATGCGGTCACCTTGAGCACTCTTCCCTGGGGAGTTAATGCCCCTTGTTACTTCTTGCCCGCCAACTGAATCGGAAAGTGTTATCCAGGGAAGAGAGAAACTCTGGTTGGAAAAAGATTGGATTGCCCATCAACGGGGAGAATGACAGGTGCTGCGTGGGTCAACACAGCTTATGCTGCAACCGAGTAGAGATTTCTTCCCTCCAGAAAGTCTTCCCTTAAACAAATGGAGCCAGCTGCTTCGACGTCTGTCTTGAACTGTTTTTCAGGTTTGCAGACTCCACACATGCCTTTCGAAAACAGTTTCATTATTTAATTACTCTGAGATCCAAATAGCTCTCCTGGGTACCTATTTGAAGTCTGTAGGGAAGTATTAGTGCCCTCAATTCTTGTTCCTTCTTCAGAACTGACTGGGTTATTTTCCGTTTTAAAATTCATGATCCTTAAAGGTTGGCAACAAGGCAAACTTGTCACAACTTTGCAGGAGGCACACACACAAAAATTGCCAATTGAATGTTTTTATTGTTCTTCCATGACAGATTGAATGTTAAATCAAGTTCCCCAATTACTGTGGGGTATATGTGTTGCTCATTGGATAAAATCAAGTGACACATTGCTTTAAAAAGACTTAGGATAACGGTATGAAATTCTGGATAATAAGGCTGAAACTGTGACCTTTCGTATGCATATCAAAGCAGCTATTGTGTTCCGCCCGCAAATCTTGGTTGATCTGTTTCTTTCCGACACCTGAATTTCACTTCTTTGGTAATAGGCAGGAACTTTGTGTCTGGATGCTTTCTCGTTTTTCCTCATTGATCTTCAATGGAAAGACCAAAACCATCACAAGGATATTAGAGACAGCCAAGAGAGATGCAGCGTTGCATGCGGTGATGTGGAAATAACCTGACATCTTAGTTTCCAGAATTGCACAGTAAATAAGCTGAAGACCTAGCTTGTGTGGACGTCATAAGGATAAAGGGAAATTTGGTATTTGAAGGTACTTACTATCTACAGGAGAGGCCAGACTCTGAAGGCAGACGCTGCTGGGCATGTACCTATGATTTCAGAGTCCAGGGTGGTCTCCATACACGCGGAGGGAAAGCCGTGAGCACAAAGATTAAGAAATAAGGGGTTGGGCTCGTGGCTCAGGGGTAGAGTGCTTGCCTCGCGTGCATGAAACACTGGGTTCGATTCTCAGAATCACATATAAATAAATAAAATAAAGGCATTGTGCCTATCTGCAACTAAAAACAAAAAATTTAAAAAAAGAACTAAGAATATAAACCAAGCAGATGGCTAAGCCTGGGATTCTCTGAAAACTAACTTCAGGCAAAGAGCTCTCTGTTGCTTTATTGGAAGCAGCGACCCCCAAGCCATGGAGAGAGAAGCAGAAAGGAACGCAGGGAACGAAGCATGGGAAGAGGCTACTGGTCAGAGACCTGCACTCTCCAGAAGGTGCGAGACCTGACCAAGGTTGCAAAATGGCGCACATGTTCCCTGGAACTGCAAGAGAGGGGATTTCACCCTTTGACCCTCTCCCACCGTCTGTCTCCCATTGGCCCAAGTGACCCAGAGACGGTCAATGTCCCTGGACTTCTGCTCAGCTGCACCCAGCTGACCAACAGCACCCACTGCCCAACAGCACCCACTGGGGCCAGAAGCTGCCACCAAGTTCGGAGAGGATGGGAGACGCCAGAGATCTGAGCACGTGGCTCTTCAGCCACAGCGGGCAGAGTCAGGCATGTCTTCCTCGTGAGTAGGAAGTTCTGGGGTACAGAAAGGGCAAGAGAAAAACAAAGAGGGCCAGATCCCTAATTTTAAATTTCCTCCAAATTTCTGAATATAGAAACAAATCAGGAGAAATGTTCATTTTAGTAACGTATTTTACTTAACCTAATTTATCTGAAACACCGTTTTGACACGCAATCAAAATATAATTATTAATGATGGATTTTACACACATTTTCCCTAGGAAGACTTCAAACGTGAGAGCCTCTCATGTGCACTGGTGACTTAATTTTTATTCTAGCAAGTTCTGCTTTGCAGCTTATTTGCCATGGGTTAGAAATTAAGGGTACTGGGGCACGGGTTTCCTTAGTCCAGCCCTCTTTTAGACATTCTCTGAAGAAGTGCACAGCTCTTCAACGTGCAGAGGAGATGAACTCATGGGATTGTGTGCAAGAGATGAAGCAACCCCGGTTCTTCATGCAATGCAAAGTAATTTGTTACTTTGCATAAAACATACAAAAACAACTGGAGAAACAAAACGAGATTATCACCACAAAGAAATCTACCCCAAGATAAATATTTAATTGTAGTACATTATTTATTCATCCAACATTGCAGCAAGGTGCCAGAAATAATATTTTTTTTTTTTAACTTTCAAAGAGTTCTCAGCTTTCTTGAAGATCATACCCCTGGAGACCCTTCTCACCGCCTTTAGTGGGAAGATTTCCAAGAAACACAACTTAAACTGTAAACTAAGCTTTTGTGTCGATTAAAACGGGGTTTCAGGTTGACTCACTGGTGGTTGGAAAACATTCAAAAGACTGCCGTTTTGCTCCTTTCCTATACGGAGTGATATCTAAGATTAAGAGAGAACATAAAAGGATCTGGCATTGGGAGTGTCTTATTAAATAATGCTCAATGTCAGTCACTTGCCCACTTTTTTTTTTTCACCTTAATCAGCAATTCTTCCAGGAATATCTTCATTAACTAGCTATTTGTCAAGGCACTAAATTGATTCCTTCTAGCAAATTGTGTTAGTGTTCCATTGCTATAACAAATAACCTGAGATAATCAACTTATAAAGGAAAAGGGGCAATTTTGATTCAGAGTTTTGAAGGTTCCAGTCCATGACCCATTGGCCCTGTTGCTTTGGGCCTGTGGAGAAGAAGTTCATCATGGCAGGAGCAGATGGTGGAACAGAATCCCTCACCTCTTCAGCTAGAAGAGAAAGAGGAAGAGGAAGGAGCTAAGGTCCATGATCTCCAAGGGCACACCCCAACGACCTAAAGTCTTACCGCTAACCCCACACTTAAAGATTCCACCCAAGAGCACCAACTTGGAACTAAGCCTTTGTCACATGGGTCTTTGGGGAATATTCCAGATCCAAGCTCTAGCACGAACCAACTTTCTTGCAGAAGTTATTTAAAAAATGTGTTTGCTTATTAATTAACATTTTCCTGTTAAATACTTTGCACTTGGGTTTTAAAAAATATATATATATAAAGCATAAATATATATTATTAAATATATATATTTATTAAGTATAAATATTATGCAAGCACTTATATAAATATAAATATTGATTAAATATATATGTATTTATATAAAAGTACAAATCTGAATATAAATTTTAATAAATATATAGAAATTTTTAATAAATAGAACAATTTTTGGTAAACATATATAAAATCTTTTTAATTTTTAAATCTTATTTGTTCTTATTAGTTGCACCTGACAGTAGAAGGCATTTATACGTTTTGATAGATCATACATAAATGGAGAGTGTCATCTCTCACTTTTCTGATCATATAAATTTTTAATGAGTATATATTTTAATAAAGATATATTTAAATATGAATTCAAAATATATATTGAATTGACTACATAGACCAGCACAACCTGGCATGGTTCACTACTGGAAACGGAATTCGATGAGATCACAAGGGTTACCTAGACCTTACAAGTACCTTCCTCCCAGTGATTTGGCTGGTGAACTAGATGTTCACCTTTGGGCTTGGACGGTCAGCCTCCGAGATGGGAGGAAGAGAGTCATGCCCTGTGAATGCGTGCAAAAGTGAATCAGGATTCCATCCAGGGCCAACGGCAGCTCTTCCGGTAGCTCTGTTTTCCTTGCCGTTGGGCCAGGTATTCGAGACGCCGTGCACACGATCCTTGGGGCCTGCAGAGGTGTCCAGATCACAGGTAACAGGGCCCCTTGCAGGATAAGCGGAGCTCCTGGCTGCGTCCCAGATAGTGGTGACTTGCATCACCCTTTGCAGTTTAGAAGGTGTTGTAGCAGGCATGGGTGAGCATCCGTTTCTGTGTCCCCTGAACAGACACTTCCACGTGTATCTCACACTGTCAGACCCGGGGACGGAGCGTGTGAGCCCCTTTTGGCGTGGGAGCGTGTACCCACCGCGGGGTTCACTCTTGGCATGAACCTTACCAGCGAGGATTTGAAACAAGGAATCTCTTCCCTGAACCCTCTGAGAAGCCGTCTGACTCAACATCTTCAACGCGGGTTGGATGTAACCTTCATACGAGTGGAATCGTTGCTCCAAGTTCAGCCTGCTGTTCAACGTGCACGGGTCTCTGCCTGCAGACCGGCCCTGTCCGTGTTATTGATCGATGCTAATAAATGGGACACACAGCTTGGGAGAATTACTATCCCAATTACAAATTCGATTTCCCAGTTGGATGTTGTCACCGAACCAGAATATCTCAGAGCACGAGTGGAAAGCGGGATTCTGAGAGCAGAATGTTCTTTGACGGGCAGGTGGAGGTGGGTGATGGAGTGTTAATTTCCAATATCCTGTCAGGATGGACTCTGAACCTGCTGTCCCTGTGGCTTGGTGTGGTCTTTGGGGTAGTTCACCTGGACATTAAGTGTAATCTAAAGAGATGGAAGAGTGAGCTGGAAATATTCCTTTATAGGCTCCGTAACAGTGGCTTCAGACTGATGCGTGAAACTGCCTGGTGCTGGTGGTCCTCACCGCTCAAGCAGACCTGCAAGCACCTAGTTGCAGCTGCTTTTCCAAAAACAGACCCTTTCCCAGCAGCCGGCACCAAGATAAGATACCAGAATCACCATAGCAACGGAGGACATCACAATCGGATGCCCGGGCTGACCAGAGTGTAGGAGTCACAGGGAAAAGGGGAGCCATTTTTCAAAATGTTTGTAATCAGGAACGGCGAGGCCGTAGCCTTCCTCGAAACACGCTGCCAAGAAGAGAAATCGCCCCTCGTCGGGCATCTGGGAACTTGTCATCTACTGGCCTGGCGCACAGACATGGCCCTGCTGTTGCAGCCGGGAGGGGTTGCCCTGTCAATCATCTCCACAGCAAGGTGTCTCCAATTAAACGCTGTGTTCTGTTTTGATGGTCAAAGTCAATGCCGACACGGACTCGGGATGCTCACAATCGCAAACTCGGCTTATCTAGGAATGATACACAGACCGTGCGGGTCCATACGGGACGCAGGAAGGAGCACCCATGGGTCCTGCCCTCAGTTTAATTCACAATGCCAAGTGACCTCCCGTCTTGCAGAAGTCTAAGTATCTGCAGAAGGCTGGAGTCTCTGCTTCCACCTCGGTCAGCCCTGGGACGGGCTCAGGGGTGGCATCTCTGGGTCCTGAGTGTCACCCACCTGCCAAGTTCCTGGTGATGAATGTCGCCTTGCGGGTTTACCCTCCCACCAAGGGGTTGCGAAGGGGGTCGTATTCTCCCGTATCCTTGAGCCTGCTTCCCTCCTTGGTATCATGAGGATGGTCGTACATCACAGGGTGGTTGCTGACAGATGGAAAGAGAAAAATTGGATGGAACTATTTTGCAAAATGCTTGATTTATAGTGGCTGCTCAGCTCCTTCCCGCGGCATGCTGCCGACGGCTTTGCTGAGACACTCAGCCCAGTCCACCCAGGCTACTTTGTGCACAAATGAAATCAGGAGCTTTTGGACACCAAAGCCTCTCTTTTATGATTCGTGCAATGCCTAGGAAGCAGTACCAACATTTAATGACCGTCCTCTGAAATAAGAAAAGAGATTAATGGCCTGAATTTATATGAGTACATTTCAATATCTTAGGACATTAAGCCCCATAAAATTTATCTGGTAATAATATTCCTTCATGAGAGGAAAAAAAATGCATTAATTTTTAAAAACAGCATTATCATGAACTATTCCATATAAAGTGGATAAATTATAAGCAGTAGCAAAAATACTCAGATCCAACAAACCCACATTCCAAATTCAGAAGCAGAAGGTTTAAATGTCATTGAAGACTCTAGCATGTCCCTTTCTAAACATCTTCTCCTACTGCCCTTATTATCCTACCTATTATTGACTTCCTTTCCTTTAAAAAGGTTTTGGAGCATGTGCGTGTAATTTCAAACAAGGTGTTGTTTAGTTATGCATACACTGTATATTTTCATAGTGTCAAAATGCATTGTTCTTCTCTGACTAAACTTTTTTCCACTTAGTATCCATTCATATCAATGTAACAGTAGTGTTCCTCCATTCACGTTGATTTTGTGTGTGAGTCAGCTTTCCGTTACTATAACGAAATACCCAAGGTAATAACTTAGTGAAGAGAAAAGGTTGATTTTAGTTTACAGTTTGGGAAGCTCCAGTGCATGATCAGTTGGCACCATTGATTTTGCCCCTGGTGAGGCGGCACATCACAGCAAGAACAGGGGGAAGACATAGCTGTTTACTTCATGGGTGGTAAAGAAAGAGAGGAGGAGGAAGGGGCCAGGGCTCCACAGTCCCATTCAAGAGCATGTCCCCAAGAGCTGTCCACGAAGTCCCACCTCTTAAAGTTTCTACCACCTCCCAAGAGCACCACCCTGGGCAGTGAGTCTTTAACACAGGGACATTCAAGATGCACACCATAGCAAAATCTGTGGCGTATGCATATCATATTTATATTATGCATATGCAAATACTTGCTAATAAAAATATAGTCAGTAAAATTAAAATTAAAATCATAGAACTCTCCGTACACAAACACACACGTAGTCACACACTCATACGTATTTGTGCAAATGCAAATCATCTCAAGATAAACACACCACAGCCTCTTTATGCATCCTCTTCTTGACAAGCTCATTTGTGCAGCTTTGTTTTCTTTTTATTCTGTTGTGCAATTACCCAGAACAATTCCGTGAAGTTCGTGGGCATGTTTTCTCTGTACGTATTTAAGGGTTTCTGCAAGCACTTCCAAGGCGCTGCTTGGGAAGGAACTGCGGGGTCACAGAAGATAGGCAAGGGATCATTCCAATCGGTCTGTAATGTGGTCGCACCCGGCTGTCCTTCTGCCAGAAGCATTTGAGAGTTTTGATTCCACCAGAAAATGAAGGGCAGAGGACGTGCCTACGGGCAGCCGTGGAGCTGGCCGGGGCTGGGCTCTCCTTGCTTGTGGACAGAGAAGCGATGAGCTGTGGCTTCAAACCTCAGGGTGGATAACAAGCAGAGGCGGGAGGAGGAAAGTGGAGCAGAGGTTAGCTCCTCCTGGTTTCAGAGTCTCAGTTCCTGTTCAGGAAGGGGACTGTACTGAGCACAGCACCCCAAGCCAACCTAGCACACGGACTTACAGTCTTCCTTGTGCTTTCCTGCTTCCTCACTTCATTCTCTCCTCTCCTCTCTCCTTCCTTCCTCCGTTTCTTCTCTCTTTCTCTCTCTCCTTGTTTCCCCCGGAGCATGATGATGTCCCTGCGCACGCTGCAATGCTTAACGCACAGAAGACAGCCTGCGACTTGGGGGTATTCCAAGGTGTGCAAAGCCCCCTGAGGAATGTGCTTCCTGTTGAAATGAAATAGGTCCTGGTCTGCTCACCTTATTTAAATGAGCTCTAATGACACAGGAGAGTTTGAGGGTGACGATCACAGATGAGGAAAGGGATAAATGACAGGCAGAGAGAAGAAAGGAACTGAGGTCGATCCGCTTGGGCTAAACAGTGGCCGAACAAAAGGAAGTTCCAGCTCGAGATAACTTAAACACCTTTTCATGGCAATGCTAATAAAAATAGCCAGACTATGTAACTAAAGAGGAATGTATTTCCAAGAAGAGGAAACTGGTGCTTCTCACCGGCAAACTAGAGGCCAAAGGAGAGGGAAAGGGTCATGGAAGCACAGCTCACCCCCGGGAGGAAACGCTCACCCCAGACCCATCCCTTCCGGTACCTAGTGCAAGAGATGGGGGTGTGAGCCAGGCATGGTGGTTCACGCGGTAATCCCAGCAGCTCGGGAGTCTGAGGCAGGAGGATGGCAAGGTGGAGGCCAGCCTCGGCAACTGTGCAAACTTGGTAAAAGTGAGACCCTGTCTGAAAAAACACTCTCCACCTTCCAAATGATGAGCTCAGGACAGTGAGGCTGTGCTAAAGATCAGCAGGAACATGTGCTGGATGCTGTGGATAAGCCTGAGAGGACTGGAGAGGGCCGTCCTGTGAAGAGGAGCCACAGCCACAGGGAGGACAGGTTGGGAGAGGGGGAAGCAGACTCTGAAGGTTTAAAGTCGCAATTCGAGAGGGAAAGGGTCCATTGGATCCCCAAAAGGTGGAACTGGAAGGTGAAATCTGGAACTCCTCATCATTCCGATTTTTAAAAACCAGAGAGGGAGAGGCGTTTCAGAGGGCAGGTCCTGGAACTCGGTGCGCATGTAACAGGGCAAAGCAAAGTCACTTTGAGGAATAACGGGTCCCGAGCACTCCGGAGAAAGTTTTCAGACTTCACAGCGAGCAAGACAAAATGAAAGGCGTCCTTGTTACCCTGGCTTTTTTTTTTTTTTTTTTTTTTAGGAGAGACACTTTAATTTTGTTCCTTTGTCCAGGAAGACCACATAACTATATGGGCAGGAAAGTTGTACTTTTGTTTTTGTTGCTGTTGTTGCTTTTATTGGTGCGTTAGACGTTTACACAGTAGTGGATTCATAATGCGTGATTTTTAAAAATCAACATTTTCGCCAGGCATCCTGGTGCACGCCTGGAATCCCAGCAACTCAGGAGGCTGAGGCAGGAGGATTGCAAGTCAGAGGCCAGCCTCAATCACTTGGTGAGGCCCTCAGCAACTTAGTGAGAACTTGTTTCAAAATAAAAAATTAAAAGGGCTGGGGATATATGTAGCTCAGTGGTAGAATGTCCCTAGGGATCAATGCCCAGTAATACAAACAAACAAAAAAAAGAGCCC
>NC_136471.1:133930184-133952684 GCF_902686455.1 Sciurus vulgaris | reverse complement strand
AGCCGCCGAACTCTGTGGGGCGGCTTTGGGGGTGAAATGCTGATCTTCTCTGGGCTGAGACGTCTCGGGGAGGAGCTCGGGGATTGTGCAGGGCGGCGTCTTTCTTCGCTGTCCCTGAGTCTGGCCAGAGCCTCCAGCTGACCGTCGCCGAGGCCTGTCGCAGAGGCCTGTCGCCGAGGCCTGTCCCGTTTGGCTCTGACTGTGCATTCCCTAAACTCTGTCCTTCTTTTTCTTTTCTTCCCTCATCACTAAGTTATCAGGGGAAATCAGGTCATTTCTTCTCCAAAATGTCCATTGTTCTGCTTTCAAAAAGTGCCGTGTCCTGTTGGATTTATAAAGAATTGGACTTCCGTTCAATAGACTCAACAGTCCACGTCTTCCCGGCGACGGAGCAGTCAAGTCCTGGGCCAAATCCCAGAGCCGTTCCGGAAGCACAGGCTCCTGCGGGCTCTGGCAGAAATCAAGAGGCGTTTGCTGAGAACGTGGGTCCCCCGAGGAGGAGCCGTAAGAAC
Organism: Sciurus vulgaris; assembly: GCF_902686455.1. Classification (NCBI taxonomy): domain Eukaryota; kingdom Metazoa; phylum Chordata; class Mammalia; order Rodentia; family Sciuridae; genus Sciurus; species Sciurus vulgaris. The sequence goes on along the minus strand of NC_136471.1, from coordinate 133,952,172 downwards.
TCACTTGTAAGAACTCACTTCCTTTCCTCCACGCGGGACCGACAGTCCCCGCAAATGCCTTGGCCACGTCACGTCTGGGTTTCAGAAGCGGGATGGGCAAACCTCCCTTCTTGGTTTGGAATGATTGCCTCCGCACCTCACAAGCACCTCTCCTGCTTCCAGAGCTTTATAAACGCCGTCTGGAATCTTCTCCGGGATCCTGCAAACAGGAATTGGTTATCTGCATCATCTCAGGAGTGTGGACCCAACGCCTTAAGTCTTCCCAGAAGACAGTGATGATTGCAAGACTTCCTTTTCACGATCTGTGTGTGGACTGACCGTTGTGAAAATTCCATGCCAGTACGGACCTTCGTGTGACTCTTCCTGTAGCTCTCAATCACCGCTTGCTCTTAGCCTCACTATCCCCATTGCACAGATGAAGAGACTGAGGGTCAGAGCGGCTCAACTCTGGAAAAAGGTCTCCCGGTTCCACCACCAGGTACCCATGTCATTTCCATAATATCTTGCTGCCTCCTTGTGGACAAGCCCCAAAGAAAACTCCGAGCCGGAAAGCAAAACAATTATAGCGCTTTCTTGGAAGTGGATTAACCCTGGGAGGTTCTTTACAGACCGAATCCACGCATGGGTAGAGGGTGGGATCGATGCTAGGCTGTGCCCGGGCGGTGGTCTCACCGGCTGTAAATGGGGTTGGGATGAAGAATTGGTTTTCGATTCAATTCAGGTGAAAACCCAAGGCTACAAATGAGTTAGTTTGTTTTTGTATTTTTTTCATTGTTTTATGCAAACAGATTTAAATAAAAACACACGTTTGCATCATGACATTTACTCACAATGAATTCGTTTCTGGATTTGGTCCCAGAAGGAACGACTCTGCCATGAGCAGGTAGACTATTTTTAGATTTTGAACCTGCTGCAAAGTGGAACGTGGGATTTTGGGTCAACGGTCGGAATCCCTATGTGTCCGTTCAGGGAGTTCTTCAGTCCAGGGGAAGAAAGTGTGGATCCTTGCCTGTCTGTCCCTGTGGGTCCCGAGCTTGGGGATCGGACAAGATCGGGTGGTGAGGGGGCTTCTGTCTTTGTTTCTGTCTTTGTGGCCGTTGTTCGGCATGGGGAAACGCTGTCTGCCCTCAAAGCTTGGGTTTCCATAGTTCAGTTACTGTGACCCTCAGTCTCTTCATCTGTGCAATGGACATAGTGATACTAAGGTCAGCCAGAAAATGGAACCGATACCCCTGTGTAGGGAGGCCCTTGTCCTGAGCTTACTGTTGCTGTGTCCATCCTCAGGGAGGGAAACCGCATGCACAGCCAGCCCACAAGAGGACTAGAGACTCGAGCTTCACCGTGGCAGTCTAGAGTCAGGGAGGTGAGCGCATCTGATTTTTCTCCCTGTCTGGATATCAGAAAACCCGAATGCCCACCTTGGCTGTCATGGTGGTGGTGTGGGTGGTGACGCTCCCGCTGCGTCCCCTCCCCAAATGACTAAGTTCAGGTCCTGATCGGGACCTCAGAGTGACTGCATTTGGAGGAACCATCTCGGAAGAGGTGACTGAGGGTCCCAGAGGTAGAAGTAGCTGAAAGGAATTTCTATATAACAGTTTGGTGCATGTTATGGGCTGAAGTAGGTCCCCCCTAAAATTCTGATGTTAAAACCCTCAGCCCCGGGACCTCAGGACATGCCTGCGTGTGGAGAGGGGTCTTTACAGAGGCGACTGAGGTGCAGTGAGGTCCCCAGGTTATCCCTGACCCCAGGACCTTGGGACATGCCTGTGTGTGGAGAGGGGTCTTTACAGAGGCGACTGAGGTGCACTGAGGTCCCCAGGGTGGCCTGACCCCAGGACCTTGGGACATGCCTGTGTGTGGAGAGGGGTCTTTACAGAGGTGACTGAGGTGCAGTGAGGTCCCCAGGGTGGCCCTGACCCCAGGACCTTGGAACATGCCTGTGTGTGGAGAGGGGTCTTTACAGAGGTGACTGAGGGGCAGTGAGTTCCCCAGGGTGGCCCTGACCCCACAGGACTGGGGTCCTGGTAGAAGAGGAGGTGAGGACACAGACGCCCCTGTGAGGACCCAGGAAGAAGACGACGTCTGCCAGCCCAGGAGAGAGGCCTGGGGAGGAGCCAGCCCTGCCCACACCTGGACCACGGACCTCCAGCCTCCAGGACTGGGGGAGATAGACCTTTGTTGTTTGAACCCGCACGCTATGAGGTTTGTTATGGGAACCCAGTAAGGCAATCACCTTCTGGAAGGCAGCTTATATGAACCTCGAGCGACTTCACACGTAAACTCCCAACTCCGAGGCCATCAGAACATCAGCTGCCCTACAGATCGCTCCCCAGGCCCCAGAGACCCCATCTGGGGGCTACTGCTGGACCCCTGGGAGCAAGAGAGAGCAAAGGAACAGGCAGCGCGGGGTCCTGGGTTTTCTCCGCTGCGTTCTTGCTCCAGGCCTGTGACTTGGGAGGGCGGCTCAGAGGCTGGACTCTCCTGACCCACGGGGGCTGGTTACGGCCTGGCCAGTGGGCTCCGGGCTTCACTCTGGTGCGTGACCTCAGGCTGGCTCCTGGCGGTTGTGAGCCTGCCGGGAAGTGTCCAGGGGTCTCAGTGCCAGGCAGCGGGGTCACTGGCTCCCGTCGGAGGGAGGACCGCGGCGGGCGCCCGGGTTGGGGTGCACCCGCTGTCCAGAACGAGGGTCTCCCCGGATCCAAGGCCCCAGGGGCCCGGACAGTCATGAGACGGGACAGTCCTCCCGCAGAGAGTCGGGATCCGTCTCCACCTGCTCCTACCCAGGTGTAGACAGGGTGCGGCAGCCCGAGTTCACGGTGAGCTCGCACAGGCCCAGGAGGCCGGAGGGGAAGCCCTCCTGCGCGTCCTGAGCTGCGAGAAGCTTCCAGAAAGACTTCAGAAGACAGGCCCAGCGGCCTGCGTCCTTCTGCTCTCTCGGTTCCGGCCACGGAGCGCGTCCACGTGGAATGGGGTCCCTTTAGATCTGGGCCTGGGGCTTCGTCCCCGCCTGCCAGGCAGAGGGCGGCTCTGCAAGAAGACAGGTGAGCCAGGGGGTGTCTGCGAGGCCGCACCGTCGTCCTGCCTGTCGCGGCAGAAGAAGAAAAGAGGTCGTGAATTCTTCCCGGGACCTTCCATCAAGAGCGGCCGTCTATTCCCCTGTCCCCGAATCTGGGGCTGCATTTCTGTTCAGCTTTCCCCAGTACGAGAAAGCCAGGCTCGAAAGGTCCCAGCTGGAACTTGGAGAGTCCCCGTAAAGATATGAGCGTCCCGACGACGCCGAGATGTCATCCCCCACAGCCACGAGGACGGGGGATACAAATGAGAGAGGATGCTGGCGAGGATGTGGGGGAAAGGAAGACTTGCACATGGGTGGGGAGACGGTCACTTGGTAGGATCTCCGTGGAAATCAGAATGGAGACCCCTCAAAAGACCAGACCTGGAAACACCACGGGACCCAGCTAGACCCCTCCCCGGCATTTATCCTGAAGAATTAAAGGCATCTTACGACAGTGATCCGTGCACACCCAAGTTGATAGTACGATGCACAAGAGCCAAACGGTGTGGAACCAGCCGACGTGTCCATCAATGGATGAACGGATAAAGAAAACGTGGCATTTATACACAAGGGAGTATTATACAGTCATAAAGAAGAATGAAATCACGTCATCTGCAGGAAAATGGATGGAACTAAAGGCCGTTACGTTAGGTGAAATAAGTCAAACTCAAAAGGTTGAGGGTCCTCTACTTTCTCTCACATCCTGAAGCAAGAGAGGAAAAAGGGAAAGATAGGGGTGGGGGTGGATCTCCCCCAAATAAAAGGGAGGTCAGTCGAGGAAAAAGACCAGGGATTGGGAGTCAAGTGCTGGGGAGTCACTTGGGCAACTTACCTTGTTATACTGTGCGTGTGGATAAATACGTGACAACAGACCCTGCCGTTATCTACCACTGGGGTGCACGAACTGAAAAAGAATCCCCGTCAAGTGGGGGTCAGCAGAGTGCTCCTGACGCTCCACGCCTTGGTAGACTTAGGCAAGCGGATCACCGAGCCCTGAAGTTCAAGCCAAGTTGGGCAACGGGACAAGACCCCCCCGTCGTAAAAGACAAATCCCTGCAACGTCACTCTGTGTTTGGACACTGCTCTTACCTGTCTGAGCCCGGGCTAGCCTCCTGGAGCAGGTGAGACCTGATGGAGCTGAGCCTCCAACCCAGTCACCGTCAATGCCTCCAAGTGAGGCCCCGGACCTGTGAGGGACGCAAAGCTTCCGCAAGGCGGAGAGCTGCTCCGAGCCATCGATCCACCCAGCGGCCAGAGAGAAGGGCAGCAATTTATGTCGGGTCTATCAAAACGCATCAATGCCTTCTACTGTCGTGGACAACTAGTTAGAACAAATTTAAAAATTTTTTTAAAAAGATAATCACACTAAACCAGAAGCTCTTACTATATGCCAACCTTGGCTCTTTTTAGAGGAAGAAAGAGAGACTGTTATAATTTTTGGATATAATCAAGGAGGCAAAACCATTCATCAGATGAATTTTCTTCCAGTGGCTACTTTGCACAATATTCTCTAACTCCATCCATTTACAAACAAATACCAAAATTCCATTCTTCTTTAAGACTGAGTAATATTCCATCATATATATATCGCATTTTCTTCATTCATCTGTTGAAGGGCACCTAGGTTGGTCCCATAGCTTAGCTATGGTGAGTTGAGCTGCTATAAACATGGATGTGGCTGTGTCACTGTAGGGTGCTGATTTTAAGTCCTCTGGGTATAAACTGAGGAGTGGGATAGCTGGGTCAGATGCTGGTTCCATTTCAAGTTTTCTGAGGAATCTCCACACTGCTTCCCAGAGTGGCTGCACCATTTTGCATTCCCACCAGGAATGCATGAGTGGACCTTTTCCCCACGTCCTCGCCCACACTTATCGTTGCTGGTCTTCTTGATCGTGGCCAATCTGACTGGGTGAGGTGGAATCTTAGTTCTGATTTGCATTTCTCTAATTGCTAGAGAGGGTGAACACTTTTTCGTGTATTTGTTGATCGATTGAATTTCTCCTTCTGTGCAGCGTCTGTCCAGCTCCTCAGCCCGTTGATAGACTGGGTTACTTGTGTGGTGTAGACTGGGTTACTTGTGTGGTGTAGACTGGGTTACTTGTGTGGTGTAGACTGGGTTACTTGTGTGGTGTTATGTCTTCGAGGTCTTCGTGTATCCTGGGGACGAATGCTCTCTCTCAGGAGCATGTGGTAAAGATTTGGCATAGACGCCATGGCGTGTGGCAATGCAGAGATGACTTTGCAGAGGTGACAGTAACTGCAGAGTCCTCAGGCGGCCCCAGCTGAAGCACGGTGGCCTCCCGAGGGACAGGCCAGCATGAATCCAATCAGCGCTCCCTGGACGCCCTGCTGAATCACACGGCGAAAGCCACCAGCTCGAAACCGAGTTCGCGGGCTCTGTGTGGCTGTGGCTCAGGTGGACCAGCCATGGCTACTAATGATGTGGCACGGGGCTCAGGTGCTCCTGGAGGTAGAAAGAGGACGTGAGGACTCTCCGCTCCCTGGGGACAGCGCCCTGGCCCCTGGTCCCGAGTTCACCCCGGTGGCCTGGGTCAGCCGATGCACGTCCGCCCTGCAGGGATTTGGAAGGTGCTTGTGCCTGTCCGTTTGCTCCGGCTGCTCGTCGTGTCCTGAGAGCATGTCTGAGCCGCCGGCTGGACGATGAGTAACGTGGGGTGCAGCCGCCCGGGGCCGCCGAGCCAGGCAGATGCAGCCATCAGAGCAGTCAACAGTGAAGCGTGGGACGCAGGCTGGGGGTCCACCCCGCGGCCTCGTGAGTGAGGCAGCTGCACTTCATCTTAAGCGGTTGAGTAAGGTAAGGGGCGCTGGTCATGCGGCACCCCGACTTTCCTTAGGCGTGCCCTGGCGTGTGTGGGACTCCACGCGTCGCCGTCTAGGAGGTAGACTAGTGGGCGGGGCTGCACGTGGCCATCGCAGGCGGCCAGCCAGCCGTCCCCCTCGTGAGTCGTGATGACAAGCACCATCGTGTTGAGAGACTAAATTTACTTGTGCACAGGCCAGCGCCGTGTCCCCATGCGCTGCCAGAGTCCCTGCAGAGCACCTGGCTCAGTTCACACCGGCATGACCTGAGGGAGATCCGTCCATGTCAGCGGGAAAGATCTTTGCAAAAAAAAAAAGATTTTTTTTCAAACATGCTCATAAGACCAGGAAGGTTTGTGCAACAATCAACACCGATCGGGTAGCTGTGTCGTGGAATTTGACGTTCTCTCCAGAAGCACAAAGTGAGACAATCAATGGGCACGGGCTGCGGATGCCGGGGCGGCAGAACGTGCTTAGCTTGGGAGCCAGGCAGCCCGGGGGACATCTTCACCCGATGGCTCCTCGGCGGGGGTGTAGGATAGAGCCTTAGCTTGGCCAGGTACCAGCTGTGCCCTGAAGAGGGAAGCTCTTAGGATCACCCCCACCGGCGTCCCTTGCAGAATCAGGTCTGACGGTCCCTTCCGAGTGCTCGGCAGGGGGCCAGGCAGATACTGCACTATTCCATAAATCCGAGTGATTATTGAGGCTGCTTACGCCTCGTGGGTCCCGGAGACGGGGCCGCAGACGCTCACTGAGAATGAAGTCAGCTCAGAGTTCGGAAGAGCGATGCAGAAAACCAACGAGTTGCTGTTTTTGGTGGGTTTGGGGCAGTTTATTATTTTATTTCATTTTATTTTTTAATTTCATCCAGAGGGATCTGGACCCAAGGAATTACAGGAGGCAGATCAGGGACAGCATCTCTCCCCCAGGGGAGCTCACGCAGAGCAGGTTTGAGGTGGGCGGGTCCATGGTACCCATTCCTATAGATGAGGTAAATAAAGTCAGCGGTGGCTCCGAGATCATGAGGGGTTTCCGAAGTCACATGAAGCCCTTAGGAATTTATTAAATCACCCCCTTTTGTGCTTTTCCCAGTTCTAATGATAAAAATAGTGACTCCCTTAAGGGCAGGCAGATGGATATTTGAGAAGGGCCTCAGAGTGTTCCCAGTGGGCATAACCCCTAAGCTGACCCCCCGAGTTTGCAGATGCGGCCTCTGATTTCCGCCCACCACCCCTCAACACTGGCAGATCGGAGTGGGAACAGGGGCTGAAGGGCTGGGCTGAGGGGGTGCTGGGGACCCAGCAGATCTTCGCAGAGATCAAGGACATGGCTTGGTGACCCAAGACCTAAGCCCCGTTAAGAAAAGCAAGGTCCCTATATCATGTCCACGGCTGGAGCTGGCAGGGGCCATCAGATGACGGGAGACAACCCTGCCAAGGGTGCCAGAGACGGGTGTGTCCCCGCGGGCCCCCTGGAGAGCTCACTTCCGAAATGCAACAGAGATGCGTCAGCTCCTGGCACAGCCCGAGTCTAAGACAGATGCGTGGCTGTCCTCCGAGGGATGACAGAAGATTCCTCGTAACGGGGTCTCCTTCACTCAGATTCACAAACGGATTTTAAAAAGACGCAGGAGAGATCCTCAAATGGCCAGCTTCTGCAGCGACCACCCCAAGGTCCTCTCCCGGCCGAGACCCCGTTTTTCAACGTGTATTAATTAATTAAACACGGAATTGGTCCCTGTGCACCTTGGCTGGCAACAGGTCATGCTTTGGATTAATCCCAGCGGATTTAAATGCACGTCTCCCGATGTCCTCCACGGAGAGGACAGGTTTGCTGATCAAACACGCAGAGGCACGTTCCCATCACGGACGGGTCTCGGTGGCTCACCAAGGTGTCGTGCATTTTATTCTTTCGCTAAAACGAGCTGCGTTTGTAGAGTACGTTCGCTGCTGAGTTTAGTTCGTGAGTGAGAAAGGCGTTTGGACTTGTCCCTGCCCCAGAATTGGATGTTCCCCAAGTTGCTTCCTTTGTCTTGTGGTGGGGATCCCGTGAAGCATCGGTCTCAGTGCAGAGCGGAGTCAGGACCCAGGCCCGGACAGGTGTGTAAGAAGCAAGCAGATGGGCTAGGTCTGTGAGCACCCGAGCCCCTGAGCCAGGACCAACCACCTGAAATCTCAGTTGCTCACACCACCCAGCCTCTTCCCGGGGACCCCAGACCCTCTCTTTGGTCCACAATTAGAAAATCATCCTAATACATGATCTGGCTGTGGAAGTACTGGAGGGTTACGTGGTACAGAAAACTGATTCCAGAGGATAGATCCAGATCTTATAGGCGAAATCACGAGGGAGCTGAGATGAGGAAAACAAATAAACAAAAATTCCGAGGATCAGAATTTTAATTATGCAGCTTGAGCACTTTGTATCTGAAATCCTTGGGACCCAGACTGGTACCCAGTTGTGCATTTTGTGATATTTACATACACATAAGGAGATATTTGGGGGCTGGGCCTCAAGTCTAAACACAAAATTTCCTTATGTTTCTCATACAGTTTAGATGCATATCTTGAAATCATTTTTTACAATATTTTTAGTGTGCTTCTATCTTAACTGCAAATTTTCTTTCTTTTTTTTTTTTTGTTTTTGTTTTTTGGTACCAGGGATTGAACTCAGTGGTGCTTAATAACCAAGTCACATCGCCAGCCCTATTTTGTATTTTATTTAGGGTTACGGTCTCACTGAGTTGCTTAGTGCTTCCCTTTTTTGAGGCTGGTTTTAAACTCTCAATCCTCCTGCCTCAGCCTCTGGGTCACTGGGATTAGAGGCGTGTACCACTGGGCCTGGTTCCTTTTCTTACTCTTTATTTTGAGACAGGGTCTTGCTAAGTTGCTGAGGCTGGCCTCCCACTTGCAATCCTCCTGCCTCAGCCTCCTGAATCACTGGGACTACAGGGGTATTCCACCAAGACTGGCTTACCTGCAGATTTTCTACCAGTTTTCAGAAAGAATGTTGATTAATATAATCTCAATTTACATTCAGACAATTCTGCTAAAATATTAGATTTTATTCATAATTGTGTGGCTAGTGCCTTCTACCATTACCACCTAAGAAATGTTCAATAAATATCAGCCATTATCCACATTCTTGACATTATAATTATCATTATTAGCATTAATTTCCGGCTTTGCTTTCCGAGATGCTAATAAACTCTTGGCAAAAACAGATAAAATATCACCTGCTTGGTTCCTTGGTTCTGGGCATATTCTTAACGTGGTGCAAACTCGAGTAATTTTTGTTAAGTAATGAACAAGAAGGAAAGCATAAGAGCAATGTATTCATTATCGCTTGATCGGAAACCACGCAGAGAAGGCAGGATCTCATTATACCAGGAACCACCGCGAAACAATCGCTAATGTCGAGCGATTTGGTTCTGACCGAGCTTTCCATGAACCAGAGAGGCCTGTGGCCAGCTCGCATTATCTGTTCCAAATGGAGAGACCAGGGAAGACTCAGCGTTCCCTCTCCAGAGGTCCATGTGCTTGTTAAAGATAAAGATCACACCAAAGACAATAGAGTCTTTAAGTCTGCAGATCTGAGCCGCGTAAACCTTTCAATAGTAAAATTACTTATTGCCCAAACATTGTCCCTAAGTAACTAGATGCCCCAGGCATTGGGGTTACAACCCAGGTATTGGGGTCACAATAAGATGAAGTCATGAGAGGAAGCCCTTTGCAGACAGAGTCCCCCAGAGAGTGTTCCCAATGGTGTGGGAGCAGCTGGACATACCGCTTAGACCCGGAGTAGCTGATAACGTGGGCGGTTCAGGAAGATCTGAGGACCTGGGTGTTCTCTGTAAGCGTCTAACCGTGTGCCAGTCAGTGACAGTTCAAAGGACTAAATAGGGGAAACCGGCCAAAATGTTCAACAAGCCGTCTTTCGTGCCTCACCTGAGGCCAAGGTAGATTTTATAATAGGGACACGAGCGTGCTTAGTATCCTCATCATTGTAATAATTACGAGGACTGATTCGCGGGTTGAAAAGTCATATGCTTAAAATTGTTGCTGTGTTTGTTGATTGCAAAACAATGACTGGGGTTGGGGTTCACCTTTCATTATAACACTGTATCTCTTGAATGACGGCCTCTTTTTTTTTTTTTGCCTTTTTTATAGATAATTGTTTTCTCTGGAAAACCAACTAAAACAAAAAAAAATGATAGAATAAATTGTGAAGAAACTATATTTAAGTCATGTTCAAGGTCTTAAAAATAGCCCATCCAGTCTGGCCATTTATTTTCTGTCTGTACAATTGCTTCTCGGTCACTGAGCCTTATTTCCTAGCAGAGGCATTTTGAAATGACAAGTTATTAGCACCTTCTGTTTGGGATCAGTGTTATCAATGGTATATCTACCTCCCCGGTTGGTGTGTTTGTAAAAGCACCAGCTTCGTTAAGACACCAGACCTTTCCAGGTTAGAAAAACAGACAGGGGTAATCCAGAAACCAGGAGTTGATAATGAATTGGATTGCGAGCTTTATTTACCCAATATGCATGTCACAGCTGGGCCACTCTGCCCGACGGGCAAGTGTCCAGGGTCAGGTCTGCTCGTCCGTAGCTAATGAGCATGCGAGGGTCTAAGCAAGCTACATTTTGAAATAAACATTTAAACTAAGCAATCCACTAGGCGGGGTGGCTCATGCCTGTAATCCCAGTAGCTCGGGAGGCTGAGGCAGGAGGATCGGGAGTTCAAAGCCAGCTTCAACAAAAGTGAGGCTCTGGCAACTCAGTGAGACCCTGTCTCCAAAGAAGAGACAAAATAAGGCTGGGGGTGTGGCTCAGTGGTCGAGTGCCCCTGAATCTGATCCCTGGTACCCAAAAAATTAAAAAATAAATAAGTGATGAAATCTAAGACCAAGATAAGAAGTGGTGTAAACCAACATCAAATTCTCATGGAAACCAAAGCGACTCATCGTTTCTCATATATTTAACCAAAGCCACGCTCTTCACCATAAGGAGTGAAAATCAAAACAATCCCAAACACAAACCCGAACAAAGTAATGAATTCTCATTTCCACCACAGGAATCCATTGTCCTCGACTGCGGAAGAGACTTTACCTACTGGCCTCTTCATCAAAAAGAAATCTGCCCCATCCACCCACTTCTGAAAAATGGAGGTTGTTTGGAATATACTATGTTGGAACTTGGAGTCTTTTAGGCATTAAAATATCTCAGGGCATGAGGGTCCACGTGAACGGACCCGTTTCACAGCTTCCCTGAGCCCTGACAGATCCATTAACGTGTTGAACATCATTAATTTAAACATTTCTCATGCAATTTAAGGCTACAAATGACCTCCAGGAGGCTCATGTGCTGGAAACGTGATTTCCAGTGTATCCATGTTCAGTGGTGAAATGATGTCCAGATTAATCCGTTAGGTGGATTAATCCTTTGAATGGAGTACTGAGTGGCAGGTGGGACCTAGAGGGAGGAAGTAGGTCACTGGGGATGGTTGATTGACTTTGGCCTCTCTCTTCTCTCTCTCTCTCCCTCATTCTCCCCCCCTCCCCGTATGCTTTCGGGTTGACCACGAAGGCAGGACCAAGCTTCCAATCCCATGCCTGGCCGCCATGATGCTCTTGCATTACCCGGAACCCAGAGTAATAAGCTGGGTGACCACGGACTGAGCCGCTGGAACCGTGAGCCGGGCGAACTTTTCCTCCTGCAAGTTCTTCGTGTCCATTGGGGGTCATGGCAACAAACGCTCACACGGAAATCATCCCATTTCTTGATTTTTCTCTTCAATTTCAACAGGAGCAAAATGTCTAGATATTTTCAACCACATGTGCTTTTTCAAAGACACAAAGGACAGTAAGATATAAGGCATTTGAATTAGGAATGGATCATGATCAGAGTCATAAAGCAAAAAAAAAAAAAAAAATTCAACAGCAAAAATAACTCATGAGCACTTTGATCTCCAATGTGTTCTTCTGCAAAGAATAGATTTCTTAAATATATAATTAAGACAATTGATTACATATCTTCAAATTATTGATATAGTTTCAAACATAGAAATCATGCTGTGAATTCATAGCTATTTTACATGTTTTTCCTAAGTACTTTGGTTGAGAAAATTTTGTAATTGATTTGGAAGATATGTAACTTAAAGTTGCACGTTTTCGACACAAGTGATTATGGCCAGCTGCTTTGGTTTGTATTCTGACTTCAATACCACTAGCAATCTACTAAAAATAGTTTAATGTTATTGAAATATTAGTCCTTCAGCCAAAAAAAAATATATATATTTCAGATATTTGGTCTCGTAATAATGATCCATTTTTTTAAGAAACCCAACTCATCCACTAAGGATTCAGTTAAAGACATTCTTGATTAGTTCTCTTTAAACAATGCTGATTTGACGATCACACCACATATACAAGTTTTAGAGCACCACACGGTTCCTGATACATTTGTGTCATTATTGTGTCAACTTAAAAAAACAAAGAAACTTCAAATACACGACTTCATCTTACTGTTGCCTTTAAATTGGATTAAGGTTGAGTCTTGAAAAGCAGATCAATGTGTGAGAACCACAGATAACGGTCTTATCGAAAGTGCACAGGGAAGAATAAGGTGTGGGTGATTTCGATTTGGAAACGTGATTTCTGTCAAACTTCATTCGTTCTGCATTTTCTCATTGTCTCATGAATCTGTGATGTGACCATAGACATTCTCGCAAACATAAGAGCTTAAGATCTCTTTTAGGAAATAGTTATTATTCTGTATTCAGAGATCTCAATTGCAGCTGGGCACAGTGACACACACCTGTACTCTCATCTGCTCAGGAGGCCGAGGCAGGAGGATGGAAAGTTGGAGGCCAACCTCAGCAACATAGTGAGGCCATAAGCAATTTAGCAAGACCCTGTCTCAAAATAAAACATAAAAAAAGGCTGTGGATGTGACTCAGTGGTTAAGTGCCCCTGGGTTTAATCCCCAGTACAAAAACAAAACAAAAAAAAAACCCACAGAGATCTCTATTACAGGACACTTTCATCATGCAACCTGGTTTTGAGAGACCCTGCATATTTAATTGTACCCTATATGACTTTTTAATTGGAACAACGAGGCAAATTATAGCTTTTTTTTTTCTCTGCACGGTATTACATTTGCCTAGCTCAATAAATGTGTGTAGATATTGGATTTTGTTGTTAATGAGAGAAGAAAAAGAGGAAATTCTCTTGCTTTTAGCCAGTTTTGGAGAAATTTTCAACCCAAAACCACCTCCTCCTTGGGTTACCCAACAACTATTTGTCACTTTTATTCCATACCTAAGTCACTTGGCCTCCTAGTCAGTAATATGAGTCTGCATATGTGCGTGTATATATATGCAAATTTATATATGTATATGAGTACATGTATATACCCACACATGATGTATATCTGCTTATATAAATAAAATCATCATATATCTAATACAAACAAATGTACTTGCTTGCATGGATCCATCTTGAAATTGATTTCTCCATTTATCGGATCGTTTTTATCTTTCTTGGTCTCTCTCTAATCCTACCAAATAAAGTGAAGATTTGAGAATCTCAAGGTCCTAAAATGACATGAGAACTAAGTAGGATCATTTTTGAAGATTTTAAGATGCCATCAGAAGTTATTGTTCTTTCCTATAAGTTGTGAGGGGAAACTAAAGATTTCATGATCTGGTAGCAACAGTCAAACCACACCAAGTCATTGCTGCATTAAAAATGGAAATACAGCCAGGGGCAGCGGCTCACACCTCTAATCCCAGCGGCTCGGGAGGCTGAGGCAGGAGGATCACCAGTTCGAAGCCAGCCTCAGCAACTTATGGAGGCCGTAAGCAACTCAGTGAGACCCTGCCTCTAAATAAAATACAAACAAGGACTGGGGATGTGGCTCAGTGTTTGCATGCCCCTTGGGTTCAATCCTGGGTTCCCCCTGCCAAAAATAAAAAGGAAATAGACAGAGTCATTTCATGCTCCTGAGTTTTCATTCAAGAATCTTCACTTACCCCTGACATCCTACCTGGTTTCCTGAGTGTGAATATACACGATGTAGGATAAACTACTTTCTGTGTTTCTCGGTCATAGCTCCACACATAAAAAGCTCATGGGCTACTTTTCTCAAATGGGCAGATGTAGCTCTTTATAGCAGCCCACGCTACCTAGGCTCTTCAACTTAGGAGGTGGCCTGTCCATCAGATTTTCATTGCTGTGACCCAAATACCTGACAATGACCAAGTAAAGGAGAAGAGATTTCTTTTGACTCAGAGTTTCAGAAGGGTCAGTCAGTGCTTGGTTGCCTCCATGGCTCTGGGCCAGAGGTGAGGCAGAACAACATGGCGGAAGGGTGTGGTGGAAGAAAGCTGCTCAGCTCATGGCAGCTGGACACAGAGAGAAGGAGAAGAAGAAGGGCTAGAAGAAGATACAGCCGTCCAGGACACACCCTCCAGTGACCTACTTCCTCCAACGAGGTTCCAGGTTAGTGGATTAATCCAGAGCCCACGTGATCCAATCCTTTCCTAAAAGCCCATTTCCGGACCTGGTTGCATTGGGAAACATGCTTTCAACTGGAGACTTTGGGTGGCCTTCTAGATCCAAATCATGACATGTGGTTATGTCTTAAGTAAAAATACTCTAAGTTGCCAATGCATCTAATACACTTCACCTCCCATGCCTGGTGATTTGGCCACCGGGGACCCTTTGGGGGCTGAGTCTTCCCCGGGTTCCTGCTCCTGTGACTGAGCAGGAGCTGCAGCTTGCCGCTGCTGTCTCGCGTGGAGAGAGATTGTATACGACATGTCACTAGCTCGAGAAAAGATCAAAATCCAAATTCAGATTCCAGTTTCCAGCCAGGCTTGGTGGCACACATCTGTCATCCCAGCTGCTCGGGAGGCGGAGGCAGGAGGATCCTGAGTTCAAAGCCAGCCTCAGCAACTTAGCAAAGCCCTGAGCAACTTAGCAAGACCCTGTTTCAAAATAAAATGGGAAAAAGGGCTGGGGACATGGCTCAATGGTTAAGCAGCCCTGGGTTCAGTCCCCGGTGATAACTACATTTTCACTGAACATATACTGCTTTCACACCTTTGAAAAGTTGAAAAATCTTAAGTCAAACCATTGCACACCATCTGAAATGGGTGTGTGTGTCTTATAAACAGAATGGTATCGATTTTTTTTTAATTACATATTTCAAGTTTAGAGGGGAAAAATAAAAATAGTTCTCATGCCATACCCAATTTTCTTTTAACAAATTTTAGGGAAACCATTATCTCAGTGGAACACATCCAATTCAACCCGACCTTTTCTTGGGGATTAGATTACCGGAGGTTTCTTTATTTTCTATAGCTTGTCTAAGAGAAGGGGTATAACAGAGATCCTCAAATCCTGTGCAAAGCTGCAAGGGCTAAAGTTCAGCTTGGAGTTTGCTTTGCTTTGTTTGTGAGTAACTCACGGGTGGCCAATTGGGCTTCTCTAGAGCATGTGAGGGAAGGATTCTGAAATTAGAGGTCGGTTAGGTTATCCCAAACAATGTCTTGTTCTGGGAAGCCGAGATGACAGGTGTCTCAGAGAAGCACACGTTCTTTAGAAGTGTCTTATAATGTCACGTCGCCGTGACATTTTTAAAATAATGACCAAGGACTCACCAATCGGGTTAATTGCAAGAGCCTGAGAAGAGACCTTTCCCTGTGACAAGTCCCGAAGAGGCTCAGGAGCAAAGCCAGAAAATTGTATCTTGCACATGATTGTAACAGGTCAGACTCCGCATCCGAGCACAAAGGACCCCTGTCAAGCAACATTGTTTATGAAAACATTTCTACAAGAAGCCGAGGGTGGGAGAAGTCCTCGAAGCCATCCGGGCTCCATCGAGGTGATTTGCATCACCTTATAGGAATTCAGGTGGGCCCCTAAGCTTTAAAATATTTATGTCCAGGGTGGGAAAAAAAATGAGCGTACTTAGATGAAGAAGATAACTGTACATTCAAGGAATTTACATCCTCTCTGTTTCTACGTTTCCTCCTCCAAGCGCTCATAAAAGCTGCGGTGAATTTTTAGAATGCAGATCGCCCCATCGTGACCGCTGTCTTTGTTTAGCGGTGGTATTTCAAACTATTTTCGGGTCTTTAGTAGGCATCTGGGGAATATGAGGGGAAAAAGAATACCGACATTATTTCGCCAATTTTTTTTTTTTTCCTGAGAAATCCAACTGTTTGCGAGCGAAAGGGCTATTTAGTTGTAATAACATTTTGCTGCGGAGCATTATTAGTTTACGATCGCACGAGGTGTTCCTTTCTGCAGCCGTAAGGAAACGGGCGTTCTTACTGTGTTCTCATGTAACTTAAATCTTATGATTTCTGTGTTCCCAAGAAACACCTACTTAATTTCTGGTACTTATCATCCCCACTGAGAGCCATTGGCTGGCTGCAGAGATTATTCATCTGTCCAGCGACGGTCAGGGGGAGGTATTAAGTGAAATCTTGAAGGGAGAATGGCTGAGTGACTTGTAAAGCAGACTCATTTCCCTGTAACTCGTAGAACCTTGATACGAATTAATAATTTTGCAAAACAAATGACTTGAAAAAGAAAAACAGCCCAAGGGCATTTTTCTTACTTTAGATGCATGTAGATCCATTGCCTTGGGAGGAACCCATGGATTTTGGACTCATTACCAGCGGATGCCGTGGGGGTAGTTAGCTGAACCCCGTGCGCCCAGATGGGCATGAATCTTGCCAGCTCTTTGCATGTTTCACCCTGTGTGTGATGGTAGAACTGAGGAATTAGATGAATTGTTAGCAAACATTGGTTGTATGTTAGTATTATTTTTAAATTCCTAAAGCCAACTGATGGGAAGAGATTGATTCTGCAAGGTTACATGGCGGGGGCTCCTTGTGCTCATTATGAGTGTAGCGATTAGTAGTAAATGATGAGTACATTAACTAGCAGCTGATCGACTAGATCATTCTTAAACCGAGAAGCACCATCTCATCTGCTGGTTCTTAGGAATACGTGGGAAGACCTCTTAGTGTGACGTCAACCTGCTACATTCAACATGTGGCGTGTAATCACTTCAAATAAACGACCCAGGACCAATCCGTCGATTCAGGTTCAAGGTCACAGTCTGGCCTACGGAGGGTTTGCCTTGAAGTTTCGTGTGCAACATGGTAAAGAAATGTCTCGTGGATCTTTGCTTGAAACTTGGGGTACATGACTGAAGTCTTGGCTGGATCTGGTAGGTTCTTCCCGCCTGAGCCTTTGTTTCAGCTCCAGGGACTTGTGCGTGACTGGCTGAGACCAGCACCCATCCTTGGTTGAACCTCAGGGCGGGGAGATTTTAGGCTCTCGGATCTTAACCACTTCATCTCATTCCTTCCCTTTTTCTTGGGCATGAAGTGACCCCTCTCTGCCCGCACGTCGAGCGTCTCCTTCTATTCAGTCCTCTGAGCTCCCAGGAATTGGCTGCTCGACCTGAAAACCAATATTCAGAACTTTGCGTTCATGAGCTTCACCGGGCCGTCTGCCGGGAGGGGAGGCCACCCGCTGAAGTCTCCTGGGGGACTGAGTTATCCAAATAGCCTTCGCGCCTCTCTGAGCTGCTGATCCAGAAGAGAGCTCCTCCCACTGCAAAGCGTGAGATGAGAGAGCTGGGAATTCAAAGGGAGAAGGTGTGCTTGGGGTGTCTCCATAAAGGGCACCAACTCGGCAGAAAGAACGGTGAGCCAAGAGCGGGCTTGAAAGCCCTTTGAAATGCACGTGGGAGAAAGGATCCTGTGTCGCTCCTCCAACCCAGATGCAGAGGGCTCCAATTAAGCATCCGGGAGCGTGCTTTGCTTATGTGACCCGGTGTGTATTATTTAAGCCATAATTAAAGTGATGATTTGATCATTATAACCAGATAAACACCTCTGAACGTTTGCAGAGGTCCAAAATGCTTGCCGGTGGTTGTGCGTTGTTAGCATCCGAAAAACACAGGCTGTTCTGAAGTCATCTGATGAACGGAGGCGCCCCCGGGTCATCCCCCAGGGGAATCTTTCTCCCGCGAGTTTCTGCAGAGGAGCCGACCAAGCTGCGTGGCCAGGAGGGCAGGACAAAGAGGGGGCACCGTCCCCGTGAGGACCAGGAGGAGGGCGGAGCGTCCTTGACTCAGTAGGCGGGCCCTCTCGGTGCATCTGCAGCCACACAGGGTTAGGGTCTGTGTCTGGTCCCGTGTGTGCTTCATTCACGCTCTGGACACATCGTTTTTCCATTCTGTCAACACCGGCCACATCCTTCTTAGGATAAAAGCAGGATTTCGACGGTGTTAAAGCAGCAGATCACTCTCAAATCCAGCAGGACAGCCCAGCTTTGCTGGAAATCTTTAGAAAAACTCCGGTTCCCAAACACCAATACAGGTGTGTCTGAGCAGAGGCGCCAAGTGGGATGTGGGAACAGGGACCAGTTCAACACTAGCCGGGTGACAGTAGCTTAGCTCATCCTGTCTCTTTCTCAGCCACCTTCTCCACCCGTGCTGTCTGTTACTCCTTACCTGAGCAATCTCCACAATCGACGGATGCGTCGGGCTGAAGTCAATGAGAGAATTTCCAGGTTCGCAGTCATTCTGTGCACTAGACTGTGTTTGAGCAATCATCCCTCGGAAAGGATTGAGAAAAGTCCCCAGGGCCAGCAGGTGCAAGACCCTGGCTCTGGGTTCAGTACCGAGTTCCAGTCCTGGCTGTGTGCTCTTCTCTGGGTCAATCAACTTCTTGAATGTTTTCCTCTACAAACAAAGACAAATGTCATGACCAGTGGGACCACACTCTGGGATCTGGCGAGGGACAAAGGGGGGGTTGGAAAATAAAGATTCACAGACATGGATCTTGAGGATGAGGCTGGGATCGGGTGGAGCCTGCTCTCTGCTGGAGATACAGATCTAAAGAGTGACGCTACCATCTTCATTTACATAGGTCTTCTTACCAGGTTAAAGATGGCAACCATTATTCTTTGTCTTCAGGAGAGTTACGGAAACCAGGACATCCATGTAGCTTTTCCACAGTTGCAATCCACAGTTGCAAAGTGCAGTGTTGGGAACTCTGGCTCTGGAGAAAGCCCACCGTTTAAAGTTACTGTAAGGCGGGCAGGAACCGGAGAGGGAGCTGGGGAAACATTGTGGCTGTCGATTGCAAGAGTTCCTTCCTTCCGGGAGCTGTGTGCCCGAGGTCAAGGTCAGAGCTGCAGGACTCTTGCACAGACTCCTCACGCAGGGCACTGCCACAGCAGCCAGGCATCCTGTGTCCCTGCACAGGAACGCCCCTAGGCACCGGGCATGAGGTCACCAGAGACCCCCATCTCAGCCACCGCTGTCCCATCCTCCCTCACCGCTCTCAACAGACTTGCCTAGGGTGTTACTATGTAAATGAAATGGGCGGGGCACGGGGTGCCTGCCTGTCACCCCAGCGGCTCAGGATGAGGCAGGAGGATGGCAGGTTCAAAGCCAGCCTCAGCAACTTAGCGAGGTCCTGAGCAACTTAGTGAGACCCCGACTCTAAATAAAGGAATAAAAAAAGGGCTGGAGGTGTGGCTCAGTGGTTAAGCACCTGTGGATTCCCTCCCTGGTACCAGAAAAGGAAGGAAGGAAGAAAGAAAAAGATGAGAGAGAGACAGAGGGGGAGAGAGACGGGGGGGGAAGGGAAGGAGGAAGGGAAGCAGGAAGGAAGGAAATGTATATGAAATGCTTTTTCTAGAACCTGCCCAGTGAAGATTGGAGTCTTGTCAATCTCCCCCAGAGAGGGAAGCACTCTTGAACTGTCAAAACACCCACCCCAGCTTTGCATTCAGAAGTCCCTTCTCCAAGATACGTGTGGGTGCACGCGCACACACGCACGTGCACACACGCACGTCTACTTACCCACAGTCGACGGCGTCTGGAAATAGAGCTGAGTGTGTGGAGAGCCGGCCTAGCATGCAGGAGACCCTGAGTTCTGCCCCAACATTGCATAAAAATAATTGATGATCCTTGATATGTTCTTTCTTAACTCATATAGAGATACCAGTGAAGAGTTTGAATACACACTGAAAGCTCATTTATTTTAAAATAGTGACATGAGGAATTTTTACACGAGTACACTGGAATTCTTACTGTCACATCACCATTATGACCATCTTCCCTTTGGATGTTAGCTCCTATAGGTCTCGGTGGGAAAAATGCATATAAAGCCCTTCACCAGTATTTCTCTGAGTGGCCTCAGCTGTATGTTCCCACCGAGGCCTAAGTTTATCTCTTTGATGACTGGATGGTATGGGGCCACCCTCTGGTCCCCCCTGCAGCTGTACGACAGCTTAACAGCTCAAGTCGGTCATAAAACACCCCAGTTAGAAGGCTCTCCGCCACACGGCTCCCTGCAACGGAGCACAAAGGAAAGCCTGTCTGGAGCAGCTGGATATTTAAAGCACCACCATGCAGTCATCCATTCTCCAAGATCTGCCTTGCAGAAGTCCTGGGAGAACGTAGAGGCCAGCGGTAAGGAGCAGCACTTCAAAGCTGACCAGATTGAGGGGACCTCTGCGCCCTATTTTAACTGATAATAGAAGCCACCGCAGAGCCAGCTATTTGCTATTCTGGGTCTCGCAGTTAAACAGAGCCAATTACAACCGTGTGCGCCCCGTAAATGTGTCCCGACACATTACCCAATTATTCATGGGCGCAGCGTTGCGGAATTGATTTCGGAACATGAGAGTGAGCAGCAGGGGTAGCGGGCACGACTGGAAGCGGGAGCTGAGGGGGGCATTTCTCTGCTTTCTCGTGGGGCGGTCTGCTCTGCCCAATCATGTCCGCAGCATCCCGGGGCTCTGTCTTCTGAATGCCAGTGATTCCCCATCCCTACCCATCCACACTGCGGCCACCGACTGTGTCTCCAGACATTTCCAAATGACCAGGAGGGAATGACATTCCCCCTGCTAAGAATCACTGTAAGCAGAGAGCGATGGTGCATGACAGTAGTCTCGGCAACTGGGGAGGCTGAACCAGGAGGATCAAACATCGGAGGCCACTCTTAGCAATTTGGCGTGACCCTACCTAAAAAAAAATTAGAAAGGACTGGTGGTGTAGCTCAGCAGTAAGGTGCCCTGGGTTCAATCCCTAGTGTCCACGCCCCACCCCCAAATCACTGTAATTCTCAATTTGCTTATTTTCACATTGGTATTTAAGCATCCCAGGTGGGTCTGATTCGCAGTCACGTTTGAGAATCAGCAGCCTGTACTTTTATAGCTCAAAGCAGCCACCTCATTCCAACACAGGTGCCATCTTGGAGGTTGTTAGAAAGGCAAACTCCCAGACCTAAAGAATCAGATGATTGTCTCCTGACAATCATTTATACCCAGGCAGAGTTCATCAGCCTTCTGTGGTTATGACAAACTGCCTGAGAAAATCAAACTGCTGCAGGAGTCTCGGCAACTGGGGAGGCTGAATCAGGAGGATCAAGCAAAGGTTTCCTTTGGTCCATAGCTGCTTGGGGCCTCTGGGGAGAGGCAGGCCATCATGGGGGGAAGCCCACAGTAGAACAGAGTTCCTCAGCTGGTGCTGAACTGAAAGGAAAGAAGAAAGATGGAGGAATTTGTCAGCAACAAGAGAGACCCGGCCAAGGGGAGACTCTTGTGGTCCTCTAACAAAGTGTCACCTCTTGTATTTTCTACCGCCTACCAACAGTCCATTTGGCGATGACCATCGATGGCTTGATTCATGGGTCCAGTCCCTCCCCAAAGCCCTGCCTATGGACATTGCTGCACTGGGGACCAAACCGTCAACACTGGGATCCTGGGGCACATTCCAGATCCAAACCATAGCACAGCCACCAACTGAAAATTACTTCTCTTTAATCAAGGTGGGGAAGAAATGAAGAATTAGGGCACCACACTCTGCTATTGAATTTGTGACGGGAATTCTGTAACCATGCGTGGTCTACGGGTTAAACTCTTAGGAAAGACCATTTGACGAGATGTCTCAAACAAGCATGAAAACAACTGCCTCCTTTACTTTCCAGTATGGTTTTAGAAGATGACCAATGTGATCCTATACCATGTACGATCAGAAAAATGAAAAATTATACTCCATTTATGTCCGATCT
>NC_136471.1:133814706-133896642 GCF_902686455.1 Sciurus vulgaris | reverse complement strand
GAGGAGAGAGAAGAAAGGACAAGAGGAGGAGGAGGAGAGAGAAGAAAGGACAAGAGGAGGAGGAGGAGAGAGAAGAAAGGACAAGAGGACCAGAAGAAGAGACGGAGGAGGGAACTGAACCATGAAGCCAGGTGAGTCCAGAGGGCACTACTTACATGGACTGTCATTGCTTTCTAACTGCAGGTTGGCTCAATCACTGTAAAACAAAGGACGACCTTCAGCAATGCCTTTGACCTCAGCCATCCCACCTCTTCTCCCAACCCCTACCCTATTTCCACACCCAAGTGAGTTTGCACCAACATTTGTGAGTTCAACGGTGCCCTTGAGAGTATCTGCCCTCTGGAGGAGAGAGGCCCGGTGGTGGCGGATGGAATCGCCACCCTACATGAGAAGACGGTCCTCCGACTCAGAGGTCCATCTTAACACGCGTCAGAAATGTTCGTCAGGAGCCCCGAGTCCCTAGAGCAAAGGGATTCTGTTGGTGGCCTCTGAGCCAGCCCTGCAGTCAGCAACACCTCTGGGAACCGGGTCCGAGGACCTCAATACCCCGTCGTCCACTCTTTAAAAACAATTCACTCTGGTAAAGAAAAGAAAGTGGAAAACCGTAAGAGTTGCTGAGAAACTGCACCCACATCATTCATGACATAAGGAAATTATAAAGACACAAAGCACGAACCATGATTTAGTCAGCGTTTTCACTGTTGTGCCCAAAAGACATGACGAGAACAATTTCAGAGGAGGAAAAGTGGATTTGGGGCTCATGGTTTCAGAGATTCAGTCCATGGTGGGCTGACTCCATGGCTCTGGCCCAAGGTGAGGCAGAACAAAATGGCGGAAGGGCCTGGAGGAGGAGAGCAGCTCAGGACGTGGCACCAGGATGCAGAGAGAGCTCTGCTCACTAGGGGCAAAATGGAAACCCCAAAGGCAGGTTCCCAGTGACTCAGCTCCTCCAGCCACACCCCACCTGTTTTCAGTTACCACCTGGTTTATTTTGGCTTATGGTGTCAGAGGTTCAGTCCAGGGTGGGCCGACTCCATGGCTCTGGCCCAAGGTGAGGCAGAACAAAATGGCGGAAGGGCCTGGAGGAGGAAAGCAGCTCAGGACGTGGCACCAGGAAGCAGGAGAGCTCTGCTCACCAGGGACCAGATATAAACCCCATAGGCAGGTGCTTAGTGACCCACACCTCCAGCCACACCCCACCTGCCTACAGTCACCACCCAGTTAGTCCCTATGAGTGGATTTGCCAGATAATTAGGTCAAAAATTGTCATAACCAAATCATTTCAAGTCTAAATCTTCTTGTATCATCTCACATATGAGCTTTCAGAGAAATCCTCATATCCAAACCATAACAAATCACCAATTTAACCACAATAAAGTGAAGAATTTCATCACAGGCTTCGTAATGTGTGTGTTTGTGAGACTGGGGTAGGACAAACAAAAAGTTGATTGATTAATGAAACCAGTGCGTTTGATTAAACACAGAATGTGTAGAATGTTTCCTCAATGTGTTTTCCCATATACTTCTTGCACGTTTTTAAAAACCATACATATGACTAGTATCTTATTCTGTTTTCTTTTGCTCAACCTGCTGACATTGGGTATTTCATGAGGAAGATAAATGTGTTTCTCATAGTTCCATTGAATTGCAAGTCCAGGGTCGAGGGACTACATCTGATGATGTTTCCATGTAGGAAACATTTCATTTACAAACTGTGATATTTGTATTTCTTGGCAATTGTTATTCTCTGTATTTATGCTTTAATGTATTGCTTTATGGCATTCAGTGTAGACTAGAATTGAAATGTTTCTAGACTTGTATTTGTTATGAACTGTGGATTTGTAGTTTATTAGGTAAAAAATGTTCAGTTGTATTTCTACTTCACTAAGGGTCTGTACCATGAATAAATATTTGATTAAATGTTTAACAACTTTGCCTCAAGGAGAGTTTGATTTCTTTCTTTAAAAACAGCAAATTCGTAGCATCTTTAATGACATGTGTGTGCATTATTCTGAGTTCATTCCAGTTCTTGCAAAGACTCAAAAGAAAAAAAATTAGCCTGATGGAAGATACTTCTGAAAATAGAGAAAAGCAATTTGGCGATAAATCCTTATAACATATGGTGCATTTCATAATGTATCAGGGCAGATCATCAGTGATTTAATACTGAATTATGAAGCATACAGTTTCCACATTATCATTTACAATCCTGCAATCGATTGGCTGTTAGCAGTAGAATTAAGAGGCACCATGCTTAAGTATTTTTCTAATACCTCGGATGCCACTGATAAATAGCAGATGGTAGACTCACCTATAGCCATAACAGGGAGGATTTGGATATAAATTTCCTTCCATGGAAAGTTCATACAAATGACATTGTTTTCCTGGGGGTTGCTGGTCCCACAGTATCCCCAAGATGTGACTCCAGAGAGACACACTCTTGGCCGAAGCAGGTGACTGCTATGCTTGGGATGAAAGAGGCTTGCGGTTCAAGGCGGGGAGCAGACCCAACCTCTGCTTGATCCTGTGAGATGCTTTCTAATTTACTTTGGGGCCACTAGTCTGCAATTCTTCCCTATGTCTAGTCCTGCCGCCGTGTTCTTTGGTGACCATGGAGACACCCATCTCCGTGGGAGACTTTGAGTGGAGAACACCCACCCGTCCGGATGGGATGGGCAAGCCTCCCTTCCCAGCGTGACACAGGGACGCACTCGGCACTTGGGATGAAGGGCATCCACACCTTTTGCTCTTCAGGGTGGGAACAGGACTTCCAAACAGCATAACCCCAATTAAATGGCCAGAGTGTGTCTCACCAGGGCGTCCGTTCAGATGACCTGTTGACTTAATGCTGTAAGATGTCCATGTTTTGCTCAACTCAAAAACGGCCGAGTCTTCTTCTCAAAGCCATGAGACCTGTGAGCGACGACCCCTTTGTGCAAGCTATCTCTATGCTAATTAGCAGTGGGAACTCCTGCCCATTGATGACGGTAAGCCATTCATTTCCAGGAATCGAGTCGCGTTCCCATTCATGTCGTCCTGTTAGGGGGAACTCGAGTTTGACAGCAGACAGGGGTGATCCACTCAGCCTTCTGGTGCGTTTCCTAAGCCCGAAAGACGTCATCCAGGTATTCACTCAGGGCCAAGGCTTGTGTCCGTTTCCTTGGGAAAAAGAAATGTTCATTTATTTTGTACTAAAACAACAACGCAAAAGCCCTCCTGAAATATAGCGTTCACGAACCCTAGGTTCTTGTTTCACAGTAAAATGTCATTCAAGGAGAGAAGATGTGTGACGTCATTCCCCGGCGGATTTCATGAGGTGCTGAATTGAACTTCTTCAAAAGAACAGTGGTGCCGTAGATGTGCAGCCCGTTCCTTTAGAGGACAGTCACCCCTTGGTATTCTCAGGGGATTGGTTCTAGGGCCCCCCACGAATACCAAGGTCTTTGGATGCTCAAGTCCCCTACGTGAACGGTCATAGCGTTTGCACCCGACCTGTACAGACTCTCCCATGTGAGCCGTCTCCAGGTGACTTAAAATCCCTCATATATGAACGTGCTATGGAAATACTCGGTACGCTGTATTGTTTAGGGAAAAATGACGAGGAAAACCCTCTGAATGTTCGGTACAGACACAGCGTGATTTTCCTGATCTTTCTATCTTCGTTTCCTTGAAGTCATGGATCTGTGGAACTCACGTGTGCGGAGGGCCTACTGTGTGTGATTTAAAAGGAAAATGTCAACTGTCAGCAAGGATGGACTCTCGCCTCTCCTCACTCCTCACTTTCAAGCTCCTTTCTTTACAGAACCATTCTGCTTAATGTCTGTGTATTCTGGAAATTCTGCACAGAAAGTCGTTTCATAGACTGACTGTATTTTTTTTTTTTCCCAAAAAAGGTCATATGTTGAAATCCAACCCCCAAGCTGGGAGTACAAAATGGCGGCTCCTTTGGGAGGTGACAAAGACAGGAGGGTACAGCCCAGGAAGGGGAGCAGGGTCCTTATAAAAGAGACCAGAGAGCCCCCTGCCCGTCCACCCTGTGAGGACCAGGAGCAGCGCCATCTGTGAGCAGGAAGCAGCCTCAGCAGCCCCGAGTCTGCCCCACCTGAACCTGGGCTGCAGCCTGCGGAGCTGAGAGCGCTCAGGTCTGGGGTCCATCAGCCCCGGGCTGGGGGTCTGGCCACAGCAGCCCAGGAGACTCACACAGGATGCACCAGCCCTCTGAGCAGGGCAGGGACCTGAGTGTGTGTCCCCAAGGTCCTGTGCTGACTCCTCACCAGGTGCTGCTGTTGGAGGTGGGGCTCTGGGAGGGGCTGAGCTCAGGAGGTGCAGCCCAGGAAGGGGACCAGGGTCCTTCTACAGAGACCAGAGAGCCCCCTGCCCGTCCACCCTGTGAGGACCAGGAGCAGCGCCATCTGTGAGCAGGAAGCAGCCTCAGCAGCCCCGAGTCTGCCCCACCTGAACCTGGGCTGCAGCCTGCGGAGCTGAGAGCGCTCAGGTCTGGGGTCCATCAGCCCAGGACTGGGGGTCTGGCCACAGCAGCCCAGGAGACTCACACAGGATGCACCAGCCCTCTGAGCAGGGCAGGGACCTGAGTGTGTGTCCCCAAGGTCCTGTGCTGACTCCTCACCAGGTGCTGCTGTTGGAGGTGGGGCTCTGGGAGGGGCTGAGCTCAGGAGGTGCAGCCCAGGAAGGGGACCAGGGTCCTTCTACAGAGACCAGAGAGCCCCCTGCCCTTCCACCTGTGAGGTCCAGGAGCAGCGCCATCTGTGAGCAGGAAGCAGCCTCAGCAGCCCCAAGTCTGCCCGCCTGGACCTGGGCTGCAGCCTGCAGAGCTGAGAGTGGTCAGGTCTGGGGTCCATCAGCCCCTGGGCTATAGTACTTTTTATAGCTGCCCAAACAAAGATATCGTAAATGGAAAACCTTTTCCTATTATTCATACCATAAAATTTTCTAGAGGAAATTAAGGGTTTGGAGATAAAATACTGCATGTTCATTATTTCCCTCAAACACTGTAATAAGGAAGAAAGACGAAACACAGAAAACATCTTAGTTTCATATCATAAGAGCTTTAAAACTGAGTGGATCCTGTTCCCTTTTGTTAGCAGACCCTCTCTTGGACCATGACCTCAAGTTTTGGGGCTACTTGCAAGTTAACAATTTCCTGTTAAACAAACATCTAATTTACCAGGCTTCCCACTAAGCAGAGAGTATTTTTTTTTCTTCCAATCTTTACATGGTAATTAAAATGTAAGGATACAAATCAACCTGAAAAATTTTGAGACAGAGAAAGTGAGAGAAATATATCTATTATTTCCAACCCAGAACTCAGGGCCTAGTGTTCTGTGTACTTTGTAGACTCTTTAATTGTTCTGATGTGGTTTGAATATGGTTGGTCCCCTCCAAAACTTATGATTATGTTCGATCCCCATTATGAGAGATTAAGAGGTGGGGCCGGGTGGGATATTTAAGAGGCCCCTAGAACTCTGTCCGCATAGATGGATTCATCCACTTTTCCAATTAGTGGATTAATGTGTTTATGGATTATCCTGAGTGAGTCTGCTATGAAAGCTAATGTGCTGGGTCTCTCAAGCATTCCCTGTGTCTCACCACGTGACGGTCTGTTCTGTCTTAAATTCTGCCATCACCAGACGCAGCCCTTGACCCTGGACCGGAACTGTGAGTCAGAATAGGCCTCTTTTCTTAAAGATTGAAACAGTCTGTGGTATTGTGTTACTAGCAACAGAAAGTGGAGCAAACATCTCCCCTCTTACATTTTTATTTATTTTTGGTGGGGGGGGGGCGAGTACTGGGGATTGAACTCAGGGCACTAGACCCCTGAGCCACCTCCCCAGCCCTTTTTTGTATTTTATTTAGAGACAGGGTCTCACTGAGTTGCTTAGGGCCTCCCTTTTGCTGAGGCTGGCTTTGAACTCGCGATCCTCCTTCCTCAGCCTCCTGAGCCACTGGGATTACAGGCGAGCACCACCGTGCCTGGCTCCCCTCTTATTTTAATTTTTGTCCTTTGATTTAGGAATATGTTTCCTTTTCCTTTATTCAAATTACATATGACTGAGCATCTTCAAATGTTTGTATTCTAAAATTTTGAAGACTAAAATGAGATCTATTTACCCAATGATGCTTTTCTTGAAAACACAATTTATCCTTCCAGGATTCAGAGTCGTAGATCAGACCTCACTAAATATTTTCTACAAAAGGCCAGAAAGTGAATTTAATTTGATTTTGCAGGCCAAAGGGTCTCTGCTGTGCCTACTCAAGAGTGCTGTTGTAGCCTAGAAGCATCCAGAGACATGGCTGAAATAAATGGGAGTGGCCGTTTTCCAACAAAACTGGATATATTGACATCGAAATTCAAATTCCATACAAAAAAGAGGGACTTGGGAGTTATTTATAACAGTCTTCAAGAACCAGTTTGGGGGCTGGGGTCGTGGCTCAGAGGTAGAGCACCGGCCTAGCACTTGTGAGATACTGGGTTCGATCCTTAGCCCCACATAAAAATTAATAAATAGAAGAAAAGCTATTGTGTCCATCTACAGCTAAAAATATTCAAGGGGAAAAAGAAAGAAAGAGAACGGCTTTGGGAAAGGCAAATTCTGTGGGAAATCATCCTGGGCAGGTGCATGATATTGAATCAGAAGCTCTAATCTTGTCTTTAACAACACCAAAGCATCCGTGGAGAGATTCATTAGGATGCTGATTTTTTCCCAAAAAACTAAGAAATCACATAGGCTTCTTCACTGAGACGTTTATAATGCCTCTGAAAAACATGTATGAGTGCTGTCAAGCGTATATCACTCTTGCATATTTTTCTGGGATTTTAAAGAAATCGTCTGCGGCTAAAACCTTCTTTCTCCCCAGGCGACGCAGTTCCCCACTTCACAGTTACCCTGTGACCCTCAGAAATCCACCTTCTTCCCCGGGCACGTCTCAGACATCTTCTCAAGTATCACCAAGAGCCCAAGACCAAGATCAATGGTCTCTGCTCAGTTCCCAAAACATCATGCAGATTTGCATTTGGAGGAGGAGACGAAGGTATAGAAATCATCTCTCCTGGTCTTTGTGGGAAGGGCTGGTAAAACTTTATTTTTTCCAAATAATGCCTCTGATCCTCAAATTCACATCAGCCTCATCTACTTACTGAGTAAGCATGAATTTCTCATCCGTTGTGTGAAACAGGCATTGGCCCTACAGAGACACGTCTTTCTTCCATATTCTCCCATGTTCGATAATTGTTATTAAAAATCTCCTCTTTGTTTATGTAGTTTTTATAAAAGTGTGTTTGGTCAACTCTGAAGTCTAGTTTAGCCATTATACTACATTTTCCAAAAATCATTCTTGGTCCCTATCCACCATATTCAGAAACCACGGTGAACTCTTTGAATGAAATGTCAAGATTTTGAAAACCTCCAAATTATGTGTTCGACTTTGCATTAGTAAAAAGCGTTTTAAAGTTATATTTTAACACACATACCCAAATTGTGAAATATGCTAACTGCACAGGCTCTCAATTAACTTACCACTTAAAGTGTGAGCGTAAGATGAAATAAATCATGCTGATTATTCTAGTATTCGTTTTTTTTTTTTTCAATGAGAGTATAACTCTGGCATTTAGACCCAGGTAACAGACAATTAAATAGCAAAACATCATGACTACCACATGCATTTAAACTTTAAAATTAACTCACAGAAGATCGCTCCAAATGATGATTGCATCATCTGTAAATGACTATAATCCAACTTCATAAATATTGAAGATCCTGCCAAGTTTGAGATCACCCCTAATGCTGAATTTCACTACATTCTATTTGCATTTTTCAAAATGGAACTTCCTCTCTGGAATGTGGGAAAGTTCCATTATTAAAATTCCCCCGACAGGTCACTCGCAATAATCTCACGGGTGAAAAACAGGGCACTTGTGAACTGAATTCTCTTAGAAGCATTGAGCTTGGTCTGGCTCTCAGACACGACCCCAGACCTGTCTTGGGACAGAGCCTGCAGACACAGCCTGAGACACTTATTTCCTGTGAGTCCTCAAAAGGAGCTTCGGGGAGTATTCAAAGAGCAATCTGCTTCGCTCAGGAGAGCTTGTGCTGAGGAAGTTTGGCTTCACGTCCAACTTGGCACCTAAGTCAAGCCTGTTTGCATAGACGGCATCCCTGCGTGAATAGGGAGACATTCCCCTTGCTTGGCTGTCAAAGCAGATGCTTGTGGGTCAGGAGCGTTTCCTACAGCTGGCTTTTGGGGTTGACAGAGATGACATTTGGTCATTTGCATGTGGAGTGGAACATTTAACAGAGGCCGCCCTTTATGGATTTATTGCAGAGTGGGAGAGTCATCTACCATTTAAGCTTTGCAGAATGGCTTCTGGGCTCTGGAGTTGGGAGAATGTCCCTGGACAGCAACTGCAGTTCCAAAGTGCTGGACAATCACTGTGAATTGCCATTTTTCTGGAGACAGGAAGTGTAACTTTTTTTTTAATGGACTAAAAAGAACAAAAAAAAAAATTTTTTTTTAACTTTTCTCTGAATTTTTTCAAAATTTCTTTCCTTTGTTCTGATTAGTTGTACATGACAGCAGAATGCATTGACTGAGAGATTTTTAATGCTGCTTTCTAGTAGACCTCCTGTGTTTATCGACATGCACAAATTTACACAGCCCTAAAAAATAAAAATAAAGAAGAACTTCAGATGGATCATTTCCTTTTGAGCTTCAAAGCAACGGTAGATTGGTTTGGACAGACTTGAACAAAAATTAGACATTTTCATCTGGTTGGAAGAATCCGACTGAGCGCACACACATGGGTTAATTGCTGCTGCTTTGGGGACCGAGGGCCATCTAGCCATTTGACCCAGAGTTGTACAGGCAGGAAGGGATTCTTGGAGTGACTGGAAGGCACTTTACCCATTGAAAGCTGTAACAGGAAAACCTCAAGCCAGTTGAGCCAAATGCTTAATTCCTGGAGAAAAAAAAAAAAAAAAAAAAAAAAAAACACTATCTTTGAAGACACCTTAGCAATAAGCAAGAGTCTTGGGTTCAAAAAGGTCCAAGTTTGGGCCAGGTGCAGCGGTGCATGCCTGGGATCCCAGCAGCTCAGGAGGCTGAGGCAGGAGGATGGCAAGTTGGAGGCCAGCCTCAGCAACTTAGTGAGACCCTGTCACTCAATAAAATATGAAAAGGGTTGGAGATTGTGGCTCAGTGATTAAGCGCCCCTGAGTTCAATCCCTGGAACCAAAAGAAAGTCCAAGTTTCGGAGCAAAGCACATGATTCCCCATCTCCCCGTTATAACTTCGATGGGTTTCTGAGATGGGAGTTTGATGAAAGTCGACTTTGCAATGACTCTGACAGGGACCTCCAGTTGCCCTCTGTGTCCTCAGTATGGAGTGTGGCAGATACTAGTGGTGCCCACCCATAAGCACAGCATCCTCTAAGGTCACCCCAATGGGTATCGGCTGACACTGAAATCTCTGGGCACTTTGCGAGGGACCTTTACCCGGCGAGGATCCATCTCACCTCTCCGACTTCCCTAGGAAGAACTGCCTCTCCAGTCGATGACCTGCATCCCAAACCTTGCCTCAGAGTGACGGCTACCTGGGAGGGAGTTTAAACCAAGTCGGGCACCCAGGATGGAGAAGCAGAATCCTCTGGATTCGGTCGGCTGGGCGAAGATACCCAACAACTGCTGAGATGGCCACCTGGTAGCTTTTCAACGAACTCCCAGCCAACAAAGGCTTTGATTGATGGAGATTCAGGTCGCCGTCCATTAAGCCAGTGGTTCCACACAATGAAGTAGAATTACTCCCCGCTGACCCTGAATTTATGAGCATATGGAAATTTTTATTCAAGTCTCTGTATTGTCGATCGAGACACACACACACACACACACACACGCACATGCACGCACACACATGCACGCACACACATGCACGCACACAATCCGTCTCTTTGCGCCATGACGGAATGACGGTATTATCCAGCTACCTTCAGGTGCCACAGGCATTAACTCTTTGTGAGAAAGAGAAACCAAGCTTCAAACTTCTAATTGGAATATCATTTCATGTTCCAAATCCGTCAACTGAGCAAAGAAGATCGATTTTTCTCTCTCCGCGACTCAAAGATACCGTTTTGGATCGTCATTCCTAACAGTGGACTGTGTTTACGTTCGAGGAAAAAAATACTCGAAACATTCAAATTTCCCCGTGGCTCTTCTCGTGGGAGTACCTTGATCTCTTGGCCAGATGTTGGTAGAATGTTCTCCAGCGCTCTCGGGCTCCGTGAGCAAGCTAGCCACACAGGAGGGAAAGATGTCACCCACTGATCTGACTCGGAACGCTGGGGAGCCAGGTGGACAAACTTCAAGACTGATTTCCCTTGGGTCTTCACTTGAAGTTCTCCATAACGTGAGATTTAAATCATGGAGCAAATCAATAGCAACAGTTAGAGTGTGCAAAAAATGGTTTGGAGATGGAAAGAATAAGAGAAAAATCCACCTCCCGGGTTCAATTTCCTGCAGAGCCCAGAAGGAAAGGCAGTATGGACCCCCACGTAGATTAGGGAAGAACGTTGGTGAGCGGTTGGAGACGGTGGTCCACGTAACAATTCGGGAACAGATGTTACGCAGTCGGCTACCCAGCCGGGTTCCAAGAAGGGATTACAGCATCAAGCTAGCTTGTTGCAAATTGGTACGTAAAACACTGTGTACTTGTAGTTTAGAGCATGATATTTTAATATCTGTATCCATTGTGGAATGGCTGAATCAAACTAATTAGCATATCCATTACTTCACGTATCCCGTTTTTATGGAAAGAACAATTAAATTTGGGTCTTTGAGCAAGTGGCAGGTAGGATCCATTGTTACTTAATATACCGTCTAGGATGTACAGTCTGAATCCCCGGAACTTCTTTCTGTCCCACTGAAATTTTAAATGCTGTTTTGTTGTTTTGTCTGTTTGCACCAGGGATAGAAGCCGGGGGTCCTGAACCACTGAGCCACATCCCCAGCCCTTTTTATATTTTACTTGGCTCCAGGGTCTTGCTAAGCTGCTTACAGCCTTACTAAGTGACTGAGGCTGGCTTTGAACTTGTGATCCTTCTGCCTCAGCCACAGGGATGACAGGCATGCGCCACTGTATCCGGCTTGAAATTTGGAGTGCTCTGACCAGTTTCCACAACACTTTCTCATTTCCAGTCCCTGGGACTCACTGTTCTATTCTCTGCATCTTATGAGTCTGAGTCTGAGTCTTTTATTGGTCTTTAAACACTTTAAATGTATTTTGATTCAATTCCACACAAGTGAGAGTCTGTAGTAGTTTTTCTCTGTGTGTAACTTATTGAACCTATACAGTAGCTTTCAGGTTCATTCCTGTTGAGATTGAACCATAGTATCTCTTTATTTTTGAAGGCTGAATAGTATTCCCTTGTTTATACAGACCATGTTTTCTTTATAAATCATCCATTGATGGATGCTTCTGTTGCCTCTGTGTTTGCTGTTGTAAATACTGCTGCAATGAACTTGGAGTGTGAACAGCTGTAGACGTGCTAATTTTTTATCTTTTGCAGATATATTCAGAAGTAGGCCTGGCCCTCCAATTTCAGGTCACGGGTTCTATTTTTAACTGGTTGAGGGACTTCCATGCTGTTTTCCATGATGACTCTACTAATGCACATTCCCAGCAACAGTGTGTAAGGATTTCCTCTTCTCCACAGCTTTACCCATGCTCTTCTCTATGGTCTTTTGTTTTTCAAAAAGCAATATGGCAGACCTTAATGCCTCTCTGCTTTCCTGTAGCTTGCAAAGCCCCTGCACACAGGAGGGGGCGGATGGATAGACAGCTATTAGAGGAGTGAACCCAGGGTGTGACTTGCTATTCCACCCCTTCCCTTCATCCCCGATGACTCAGTGTATTGCACGTGCAATTTCCTTTACTCGGTCTTAGTGATCCGTCATAAAAGAGCACGCCACATTCTCCTTGACATCAATTCTAGCAACATTGAGAACAAGACACAAAAGAAAACAAATGTGCCTTTGTGCTGTACGGGAAGAATCACCTAGGAGACATTGCCGTATAGACATTGGAAAATGGGTAGATTTATTGGAATAGTAGCCATAGGACCTTATTGCCATGCTTGCTCCAGTTTTGACCTCTTTGGATGCTTGAGCTGAATCATTTGTCACCGTTTTGATCTGGAACGCCCATCCAAGTCTTATGTGGGACTTTAGGCAATGATGGACTCATGAAAACTCTGACCCCATCAGTAGCGAATTGGTGGATTGATCCATCGGTTGCCGCGTGGAATCTTGGGAGTGAGAAGTAGTTGCAGGAAGTACCTCTCTCAGCTTCCGAGTTGCCAGGAATGGAGGAGGGCTTCTCTGCCAGGCCCTTCCGCCATGATGTTCTGCCTCACCTTGGGCCCAGAGTAATGGAGTTGGCCCACCATGGACTGAACCTCTGAAACTGTGAGCCCAAATAAAGCTTTCCCCCTTCGCCTTGTTCCTGTCTGGCATTTATTTTTACCATGGTATAAAGCTAACTAGGGTACCATTTATATATTCTGTAATTACCACCGCTTGGCTTGTACATGACAATATTCCATTTGTGGGTTCTTTTCCTTAAGGACCAGCTTGTACTTCAAAATCCTTTTCTGGGCTGCTTTACTTCCTTAGCTCTTTGGAAGAAAGACACATTTCTAGTAAATTTTAATGAAAACTCTGATGATAATATATGCTGCCATTGGTTTTTGAAAGTGGCTGAAACGATAGTCAGAGTTCTCTGGTTAATATGCAAGTATTCAAATACGGTGAATCTTACTTGAAAATTTTGGAAGTGATTTTAACAATCCAGGGCACTTCGTAACGAAGACACTCATATCCAGGGGCCATCCTGTGACAGACTCCAGAACATCAAGGGATGAGATTTAGTGAAATTTATTATCTTCCAACTCTATTTAAAAAGAAGCTGACTTAGAACTGATCAATTATGTATCATTCTTTGGACAGTGTGGGACTGCCTAATTCCCAAGCTCTCCAATCTGATTGGAAACATTGTTTGTTTCCTCTGACGATTCTTTCCCTATCCAAAACCCTTTTTATACCAATTTTACAGAAAAGAAATGGGGACTTAAGTGATTTTTAAAATAACGTATTGGATCTCTTTTACTCCCTTCTGTGACCGAGAATCTTTCTGTTAATATTTAATAACTTTTACTGTCAAGACATTCCTTTTAATCTCTAACCTAACCCTGCCGTTTGGCATTTAAATGCATTCATTCTTGTTCTAAGAAGATTAAGGAATGTTGGACAGACTTTGTAAGAGCCCTTCACCTGCTTCAAGACAATCACTCAGTGACCTTTCAGAGCGAATACCTGCATCCCCTCTTAGCCTCTTCCCCTTCCTTCTCTTGCTGTTCTGTACCTAGGTAATGTTAGCTGTAATTATAATATAAAAGCAGGGAATAAATTGACCATGGACACCTCTTTCTAGGTCTCTGGATTGAGGCTCCTTTCCCCTTCTCCAGAAAGAGCATCTTAGAAAGTTTAGTTACTAGTGTCCATGACAGAGTTGGGAGATCTCGTTCACTCTGGCGTCTAGCTAATCCATCCAAGAGCACACAGCTAATTCATGCTGGACCATGGAGAGATACTTTCAGGAAGTTGAAATTTTGAATTGAGAATCAGAGGCTGGTATTTGGGAATTTGAGATATGTTCATGGCTAGTTTTGAGAAAGTGCCAATCTTCTTCAGTTGAGGTTCTTGTTCCTGCCCTTCTTGGTGTGTGTGTGTGTGTGTGTGTGTGTGTGTGTGTGTGTGTGTGCGTGTGTGCATTTCCAACCCTTTTGGTTATTCAGTGAGAAATCTTATAATCCTCATGAGTTCCCACTTGAGGCTTCAGATCACAGAAATGGATGTGTGCTTCTTGCAGCCAAAAGTATCTTAATGTGTGTGTAAATGGCCCACTTTGCAAAGAAAGAAAAAATACAGCTCACTTCCCAGGTTCCCGTGGAAGGATGGGGTGACCACATAAAACATGTCACATGTCTCTCTTTTACTCTGGATCAAGGGGTGGGATTATTCATATCTCTTTGTGTTGTATGAACACCAGAAATGGAAGCGATCCAGATCATTTAAGGTACAGTCAGTCATCCCTTCTTATCTCATATTCTATACACATGGATTCCACCAAACAAACAAGGAAGGAGAATATTTAGAAGCAAAATTATATCTGTACTGAACCTGAATGGAATGTTTTCTTGTCAGTATTCCCTATAATGCATATATATATTATAATGTTACATTTTCTATGAGAAACTCAAACATCTGTGGATTTTAGTCTCTGCAGGGGATCTTGGAACCAATCTCCCATGCATACTGAGAAGTAACCATAATTGTTTTCACAGTTTTTTCCCTTTTCCTAGAAGGTCTCTGAGGAAGGGAAAGGGCTTTCTGAATGTTTGGAAACACCCTCCACTGTGACCATGTTAGCATAAGTTTCTAAGACATGTTATTGAATGAAAGCTTTAACAAGAACAAATAAATGGGCCCATTGCTAGATCTATTCAGGGGATCCCATCCATTACAAACAAAACTGAATTCTAGGCACTTTGACTGAAACTTGAAAAACCAAAAGAAGAAAATGACTTAGTAGGGAGTATGAAAAATATTTAGAGTGGAGACATAATAGATACTGAGAGTCTACCATGAAAAATGAACTTCAATAGATCAATTTTTTGCATTATCATTGCAACAGTGGGAAGAAAAATATAAAAACAATTAAAAATACATAATCCAGTTAGACTTGTTTGTATGCAGGGAGAAGAGAAAAGTGTTTGGTTATCATTTGGTTAAAAAGAGAGAAGGTCTGGTCTCTCTGTCTCCATCCTCCTATTTTCTATCCCTCGTCTTGCCTTATTACTTTGGCACTTATCACAATCTAATATCATACAACTCTTGCTTCTTCATTTTATATCCTTCCATACTTTCTTCATGTGATCTTAAGAGATCCATGCTTTTATCTCTTTTGTTCTGGTTCAGTGGCTCTCCAATGCCAGAACAGTGCCTGGCATGTTTCAGGACATGATAATACTTCCTGAATGTTGAATGTTGGATGCAAATCCAGGCAGAATGAGCAGGGATACTACCTTGGAGGCTGTGTCTCTTCACAAACTTTCACAAGGAAAGAGTGAGATTCATGTTGTAGATGAGGTGGGCTCCTTAGCTTCAGTAATTTCTTGCAAGTCTTTAGTAACTTTGGCAAAATCAGCCAAGGATAATTGGTGTTGAGACAAAATCCAGTCTTGGTCCCGTTTGCCCTTTTCTCTTAGGAAAAACAATGTAGGTTCTTGGTCAAGATCATTCCAAAGGCACATAATGACCTGGTAAACCCCTTTATCTCTCAGAACATTCCTGCACGTTCTTTTGATCATCTGGTTTTCCTTGAATAATGGCATTAGTTTGAGGAGCCTGAGATACAATGTTTGTTTTTTCCCTTGGAAGTAATAATCCGAAGTTTGAGAAGTGGATAGTTTCTAAGAAGGAAGATGCTGAAGTCTCAGAAGCTCTGATCTTATAGATGTCAAGCCACATGGCAAAGAATGAGATCTTACGATGAAGTGCTGCTGTAAGGTCAAAGTGCATGCCATATTTTGGATGTTTAATGTCTTCCAAAGACCCATGTGTTAAAGGCTTGGGCACCAGTCTGTGGCACTATTGGAAGGTGGTAGAACCTTTAAGAGGCGTGGCTTAGTGGGAGGAAGTTAAGTCATGGGGGGCAGGTCCTCCCAGGGGATTGTGCAGCTCTGATCTCTTCCTTTTCCTCTCTCTTTTTGCTTCCTGGCCACAGTGAGGTGAGCAGATTGCACCACTATGTGCTCCCCACCATGATGAGCTGCCCCGCCACAGGTCCAAAGCAAGGGGACCAAGCAACTATGGACCTTTTCTCTTTATAAGTTGATTACCTTGAGCATTTGGTACTGTTAAGGTTTAGATGTGAGGCATCCCCTAAAAGCTCATGTGTGAGACAATGCAAGAAGGTTCAGAGGTGAGATGATTGGGTTCTGACACCTTTAAACCAATCAGTGGATTAATCCTCTGATAGGGACAAATTGGGGGGTAACCTAAGACAGGCAGGGTGTGGCTGGTGGAGGCAGGTCCACAGCGGTGTGCTTTTAGGTTTTATATTTTCTTCTTTAAAATCGTTCCTGTCTGTTCTTTCAGTTACAGCAATGAAAAAACTATCTAAAATGGGTAGAGTGGTAGAAAAATCTTCTAACGGTACCCGTAGACCTCTCTGACTCATATAATCCATGAAGATGTTCTCAAAGAACTGATTTCTGTCCCAACATTTATAAAGGATGAGTACTTATACTTTCTCCTCAAAGACGATAATGTTTAGGACTTGACTTTATCATCCTGGTGTTGTGAGTCATGACTTCTTGCCGAAGAAAGTAGAATTCAAAGAGAAGAGTTAACAGAGAAGAAGGAGAAATTGGGAGTACACTCTTAAAGAGTCCAAATATTTTTAAAATGAAATCATTCAGTCTAGTCTTTTCTATTGAGGGAAAGTGTGTTCAGTCTAAGGAAAACAGTCCAATAATGAACAAGAATTTTTGTTACTGCAAGCTTTGGACAGCCACAGATGGAATAGAAAGACAGAAATCTAGACAAGAGAAAGGCTGTCCAGGTGTAAAGAAAGACTTTTATGGACAAGAGAGCTCTGGGTAGCAAGGCCTTGGAGATACGGGTGCACAAAAGGAGCCAGACCCACTCAGGATTAGTGGATATTTTGCAGAACACACCATACCTGAAAGAGATGAAGCATTCCTTTGTCAGGCCGAATTGACCTGAGTTCAAATCTTAGCCAGACCACTTTGGATAAAATTTGGAGTAAAAGGAATTTCTTTTTCATTTTAAATCCAGTTCCAGCGTGTGCATTCTAAAGAGAGACTCCTTCATGCTGGTCCCACGTCTGATGGATTTCAGATTCCATTGGGCTGTGCCTCTAGAGAGCTTGATGTATGTTAGCTATTTATCAATGTCAGGACCACCATCATTACTGCAGGCAGCGAATGGATTTGTGTACCTCGGGTCTTAAAAATCGCTTTAAATATTTCACACTTCCCCAAGGTTAATGAGCTCGGCACCAAATACGCTAATTAAAAGTTGGTAAGTGTTTGAACAAATGAACGAAGAAACTCTCTCTGAGGAAATTTTCTGCAATGAAGGAATATAAGAAAGACATTACATTTTCCTTACTAGGGCAATTACAAATTGATGTGTATAAAACAAACTGCTGTTCTTTGAAAAAAATACATTAATAACACTTACTGATTACATAGCATTTATCGCAGGAGCACATTCTTCTATTTTCTATTATATTTTGGTGCACATGATCCTAAAACTTACCTCGTAAGGCCAGTGGTATTTTGCGATCAATTTGCCAAAGAGAAAACTCTGGAGATTGAACAGTCTTGGATCTTGAACCTTTACAACTATGAACTAAGTAACCCTTTTTCCTTTATGCATTACCCAAACACAGGTATTTTGTTATAGCAACAAAAAGTGGAACTATATATTATAATTTATATAATTATAAATATATATGCATATGTGTGTATATAAAAACATAAGTTATCAGCATACTCTATGCCCCATGATCCTTATCATGGTTTTTAAGCATGATTCTTCAGTTCTGCCTAGTTGTCACTCTTTCTGAGACTGCTTGTTTGCTTATTTTTTTATTAGCTTATTTTCGATTGACATGTACTGATTGTACCTTATTAATGGGTTTCAGTGACCTATTTCCATACGTTCAGCATTCGCTGACCAAATCCAAGCTGCCTTTATCTACCTTCACCACCCCAAATTCCCTTCCCAACTTCTCTTCGTCCCTCTTCTCCATTCCGGTCAGTAAATGGAAGTCTGGCTCCGTTTCCATATATGAGACACAACATTCAGTACTTGCCTTCCCGTGTATTTTTTTCTCCTTAACTTAATATCGTCCAGTTCCATCCATTTTGCTGGCCATGATGAGATTTGGTTTTTTTTATGGCCAAGTAATATTCCATTGTGTATATGAACCGCTGTTCCTTTTCCCATTCATCTGTTATTGGGCACCCGGGCTGAGTCTGTAGTTTTGCACGTGTGAATAATGCTACGATAAGCCTGGGTGTGCCTGCCTCTCTTTGGAATGGCGATTTCATTTCTTTTGGACACATGTCCAGGAGTGGGATAGCTGGATCCCACGGTAGGATCTCATTGCTCTAGATTCAGAGAGTTTTCATTTTTTTTCTAGTTCTAGCTTCTTTAAAATCCTTATAAAGCTCATGACATGTTTGTTCTGTCTGTCCCATTATTTCAACCTGAGTGGGAATTACTGGCTCTAGGATTGGGACTTGGTATTGTTCCCGTGGGCTGCAGAGTCCCCTTCGAGGAAATGCAGGGTGGATTTGCTTGCAGAGGGGATATCTGGGGTCCTCTTGGGGGATCCCGATGACCACTCAGGTACCGGTGGATGGCTGCAGAGCCTTTTTCTGTGCTTCTGGTCTGGCTCTGAGCTGTGACTGCCCTTCCCTTCCGATGTCCTGGATGCGGAAAGGTCTGGGCACTGTTCAGACTCCTATCCAGGAGGCCAGGTGTCTCGTGGCTCCGGGCTCCCAGAACAGAATGGAAAGCCGGCCGAGGAATTCTGCCCAGAAGAGAAACGGATGGCTTTGCCTCACGTTTCAACCTTCTAAATCCCTGGTTCCTGGTTTCTGCTCAGCCACGGAGACATAAATCCCAGGAGTCCCTGCTCTCTCTCCCCATGGAAAATTCAAGAAGATCCAAGACCTGGAACACAGTCCGCATATATCCCCACCGAGATCCCGTGGGCATGATATTCCTAAAGAAAAAGAGGGGGGAAAGAGGAGGTTTAAGGCGTCTTTGTTACGTCACCTGCAGGCCATTTTCAGATGGCTCTGCCAAATGAAGGCGCCACGATCTGGTCCAGGGTTTCCACTCTTGCTGGATATTCCACGGGATGGCCGTTTCTGCCGCCCGACTGTTCTTACCCAATGGCTCTGGTCGTGCTTTGGATTTTCCCAGCCTGGATCCATGCAAATACGAAATCTGGAAGAAGGGGTCGAGGACTTTCTGCACCGGGGTACGGAATTCCACGTTGACCTCCCACGAATGCTACTAACTTGTGCTGTCACCTGCCGTGCTGATTCCCAGCTCATTCCAGCGCCAGATCCCTTATAAACCTTAGTTTAAAAAAAAAAAAGAAA
This sequence comes from Sciurus vulgaris, assembly GCF_902686455.1. Taxonomy (NCBI): domain Eukaryota; kingdom Metazoa; phylum Chordata; class Mammalia; order Rodentia; family Sciuridae; genus Sciurus; species Sciurus vulgaris. The sequence goes on along the minus strand of NC_136471.1, from coordinate 133,877,366 downwards.
AACTTACAACTGGGACCTTTTTCCGCTTTTACTTGGCAAAATCCCCCTTGCTTGTAAAGTGAGAGGGATCTTTATAATTAAAACAAAAATACAGACCTGAATTTGGGAAATGTGTCTGAGCAACTGAGCGGGTCTCTCGAACCCAAAGCGCCCTCTTGGCCTCTGAATTTCATTTGCCTCAAGATCTTGAAAACCTTTGCCTCTCGTGGGCATTTCCTGGTTTTATTACCCCTCCTGGAGGTGTGGACAATTTTTTAGGATGGGGTTTCCTCCCCAAAAGGTGCAGCCCGTGGGTCACTGGTTTCCCCGGACAAATGGCCGATTCTCTGGGGCTTCTCAGAAGAGCCAGATTGCTCCATGCCTTGAACCTGGTTTTGGAAAAGTGACCCCTTTTCAGTCCCTGCCACGGTTTTATGATGAATGAGGAGCGTGACGTTTTGTCCTCACTGGCAGCTGAGTTGCTGCTACAGCAGTTCAATGGCGCCTTCGGGAACTGAGCGAATCTCCAGCCGCATGGAAGATGCTCACGAGGTGGCGAAGGAAAAGCTGATCGGGACAGCTAAGATGATGCACGGAACGGAGATGCCGTGCAAAACCTCGAACCCTCTTTCTTTCTGGTTTAAATTCTATCTGGGTGTATTTTGATTCCAGTCAACTACATTTCAGTAGCAAGAAAGGATTTGATGCTCTGACCCTAGACTCCCTCCCCTGACTCCCCAGTGTCCTGACTGAGGAAGCGCCCACCCCACATTCGGCTGCTGATCCACCCCACCTCAAACCCCAAACCCTGCCCACATCAAACCCCAAACCCTGCCATCGCAACACAGACCTCTACATAATCATCTTCTTTTCTGCTAATAGGGACTTCCTTTCCCTATTAACCTTCCCGACATATTTTGTACTGTGCCTTTGTGAACGTCAGAAAAGCTTCTCCTAACCAGCACCTCAAGGGTGAGGCAGATGCAAAGCAGTAGCAGATTTATCACTTTGCAATTTGTCAGCAGGATGGACGTCCCTCTGAACAACGGTCCCCATGGGTTTTCCGTGAGACCTCGTTGCCTGACTCCTGAAGGAGATCTCCTGTTCTGGGGTGAAACTATCTGTCCAGTTTCTCTATCCAATGTCCCTGCAAGGTCAGCTCCATCCAAGGCCTGACTGGGGAAAGCAGACATTACATGCCTAAGAAAGTTCCTCAGCAATTAATTACCTAGGTGGCCTGAACAATCCTATTCCCTATAGACATTTTTATACATACCAGGGATTGAACCCAGGGGTGCTTAACCACTGAGCCGCCTCCACAGCCCATTTTCTGTTTTATTTAGAGACAGCGTCTCACTGAGTTGCTTAGGGCCTCACTGGATTGCTGAGGCTGGCCTTGAACTTTCAGTCCTCCTGCCTCAGCCTCCCAAGTGGCTGGGATTACCAGTATGCACCACCAGGCCGAGCCCATAATATTCCTAAACCAAGATGAGCGGGCCGCTCTGGCTTATATAGAATGACAGGTCAACCTTAACTTCAGAGGCACGCCTGGCTAGTTTGGGAGAACCACTTGGTCCCACTCCAAGAGACAAGATGAGCGAACGTTCTGTCCAGAGAGTTATGCGTTTTCGTACTCGACACAAGTCCAGAACGCCCCACAAGGGGCAGATTGAAATGTCTCCCAGCATCCGTTCCAGCGTTCTGCTGCTGAGCAGGTTTCCCCACCTGGACACTGTGGCCAGGGGTGTCCTGTGCGTTGGGATGCGTGGACTTCCGTGCGTCTGTCCGTCGGGCACCTCCCTCACTGTGACACACCAAAACGTCTTCAGACGCTGCTTTCCACCCGGTAGCACGTAGACACAGGTGGCTATTTAAACTCAGTAAAATGGAGCACGGTTAAAAGTCCAGTTCTCCGGCTGCAAGCACCCACTGGCCACCACGTATCCTCTTCTGATTCACCATCCCGGCAAATCCTGCTGGGCAGTGCTGTCACCGGGGACTCGGAAGCGATTGGGAATTCGACGGGTTAGATTTCAGAAGATACCTCCACTGCACCATAAAGAAGCTTCCCCTCCTCTCTGCTCTTGGGCTGAGGAACACTGGATAACTTGACCACGTGCATTTTCATTCAGAAACAACTAAAAAGGCCAAAGAAATCGTATGAGGCCTTGGAAACTTCTCCAGCTCGCTGGATGATTTCTCGACAGAGGGACCTGCCCGTCCTGCCACAGGCCCGATGTAGAGATGTGCCCGATGCCAGGACAGAGATGCTTCGGGGCGATCGCATCTCATTCTGTGCAAATGACTACGTAACCCTGACCCTGTTCATTCTCTTTTTTAAAAATTCCCCGGTGTATTCGTATACGTGCGGAGCATGATTTTTCTCAGTACTTCTGCCTCTAGGTCCGTCGGCAAAGCACCGATTTTACTAAGGAGCTGTGAGTGAAGGGGAATGAGAGGAAGGGGAGGGGGATCCGGGGAGGGAGGGGGAAGCCCTGGACACTCCAGTGAGCTGGTGTATGCCATGCATGCGTGAGTGTCGAAAGGAACCCCGGTACTATGTAGAACGGTAACACAACCACGAAGACATCAACGCACCCCACTCTTAGGTGTAAGTCGAGCGCGATGATAAGAACATCTCTTTTAAAATTTCACAGTGTAGCCGGGTGCAATGACACACACCTGTCATCCCAGCGGCTGGGGAGGCTGAGGCAGGAGGATCACCAGTTCAAAGCCAGCCTCTGCAATGGTGAGGCCCCTAAGCAACTCAGTGAGACCCTGTCTCTAAATAAAATGTGAAATAGGGCTACGGAGGTGGCTCAGGGGTTGAGTGCCCCTGAGATCAATCCCTGGTTCCCCAACTTCCCCCCCTGGTGTTTAGGTTTTGCCATGCAAAACTCTGTACTTCATGGCTCCCTTGTTTACTATCTGTCTTCCTCTTTCATTTGCACATAGTAGGTAGACTAAAAAAGTTCTAATATCCCACTTGAAATAACCCCTGCTGATTTTCGGGGCGATCAGTTCTACCAGTTAAACTTACAAGGCTAATTCCTATCTCTCCTTTTGCATCAGGCGATCTCGACACAGCTTTTCTTAGCTTTCATTCTGGGAAAAGGACGATTGCACATAATTTCATTAAAAATAACAAAGCTCAGAACTGAAGCTGAGTGCCTGAGGCTCGGGTCTCAGAAAAGGCGGATCAAATTTTACGACGGTCGCGACGATCATCTCACTGTGTGTTCCGAAGTATGGAGGGTGCTCATGGTGCTGTGGAGCGGCAGAGCTGATCCGACTCTGAGAGCCTCAAACGCCTCTCCTCACGTGGCACAGAGACAGGCTCCAGCAGAGGAGAAGGATACGTGCAGCAGACGGCACGTGCACACAGCGGTCGACCTTGAGTTGGAGAAAGGGAGAGCCCAGAAAGACAAGCCAGGTCCGAATCGTGCATGTCTTTTACTGTGTTGCTGAGAAAGGTCAGGTTTTTAGGAGGCAGAGACTCCTGGGCCATTGGTAAGCAGAATTCATTTGCAGAATTCATATTGTCACTTGCAGGTAACTGGGTGGAACCCGAGAACATCAAGCCAAGTGAAATACGCCAGACTCAGAAAGTCAAGGGTCACATGCTTTTGCCCATATGTAGGAGCGAGAGAGAAGAAAGGAGTTTTTTAAAAAGGTATCTTATAAAAGTAGAAGCACAGCAGAGTAGAGGCAGGGGACCAAGGGTCAGGGAGGAGGGAGGCAAAGGGAAAGAACGAGGAATATGATTGACTAAATTAGGCTGTGGGCAGGCCTGGGTAGATAGATCACAAGGCACGACTTTATATGTGACTGTAACCTAGCAACTAAAAATAGACGCATCATTCATTGTTGCCTATGTTCTTGGCGATTGCCATTCTGACTGGAGTGAGGTAAGATCTTATTTTTAATTTGCATTTCTCTAATTGCTGGAGACGTTGAACATTTTTTCATGAAGATGTCGGGGAAAAGGGTCACTCAGACATTGCTGGTGGGAATGCAAATTGGTGCAGCCACTCTGGAAAGCAGTGTGGAGATTTCTCAGGAAACTTGGAATGGATTCACCATGTGACCCAGCTATCCCACTCCTTGGTTTATACCCAAAGGACTTAAAATCAGAAAACTACAGTGACACAGCCACATCAGTGTTTATAGCAGCTCAATTCACAATAGCTAAACTATGGGACCAACCTAGGTGCCCTTCAACAGATGGATGGATAAAGAAAATGTGGTATATATACATGATGGAATATTACTCAGCCTTAAAGAAGAATGGAATTCTGGCATTTGGTGGTAAATGGATGGAGTTGGAGAATATCATGCTCAGTGAAATAAGCCAGTCCCAAAAATCTAAAGGCCGAATGTTTTCTCTGATCTGCGGATGCTAATTCACAATTAGGGGGGATGGGGAAGAATAGAGGTGCTTTAGATGAGGTAGAGGGAGTGAAGGGAGGGAAGGGTGTGGGGCAGGAAGGACAGTAGAGTGGACAGACACGGTGACTCATGTGCACGTGTGACTGCATGACCATGTGATCCTGCAACATGTGCAATCAGAAGAATGAGAGACGACCCTCCATTTATGTCTGATCTGTCAAAATGCAGCCATGCCTTCTGCTGTCAGGTGCAGCTCATCAGAACAAATAAAACATTTTTAAAGATAAATAAATGCATCAGTAGAAGAAGAGCAATAGAGCAGAGGAAGGGGACGCGGGGGAGTACAGGAGTGATACTGAGAATAGAAATGGAGACAACGATCTATGTGCACGTGTGACGATGTCTCAACGAGCCCACGGTTACATGTAAGATAATGGAAACTTTTTTTTTTTAACAGAAACAATCCTAATTCAATGAGACCTGAATTAGGGAAGGATCAGGCAGAGGAAGACGAGTTAAGAAGTCTAAGGGCCGGAGACGTGGCCGGGAGCCGTGGCCCGAGGTGCTTTGCCATCCACAGGCCGGAGGGTCATGAACAGAGACCGAGCTGGAGACGGGATAAAGAAGAAGAGCAGATGCACTTGGAGATGCAGATGTGGGGAGGAGGAGAAGGACACTTCAGTTTGTAGTCCATGAGGCTGAGAAGCCAATAATGCCATTAAAGGAAAGAAGAATCACCCTCAGACGGAGTTCGCAATAAACGTTGAAGAGAGCCGCTCCGTCTTGCCGTCGGCCAAGGCGAGACCTCCAAGCTTCCCTCCCCGGAAGACTCTGGGGATCCGTCGTCGGCTCCTTAGGGAGATGGACGGGGACTGGCATCACGGATTTGAACGTGTCCCCACGGGGGTCCTGAGATGCGACTTGTTTCGCGTTTACCGGCTCTTCCTGCTCGGTAACGCAGGAAGCCAGTCCTCAGTGTGATCCAGGAGAGAAGGTGCGACTTTTCACTGCGTGATACCTACGACGGCGAGCCAGAGTCTGGTCTGAAATCGTAGGCTCACCGACGTCCCTGCTGCCCCTTCAGATTCCCATCAGGGCGTTGCCGTTAACCTGCCGGCCACCTCCTTCCTGTCCACTGCGATATTGCTCTTGAGACCCACTAACGCGCCGCATGGCTCACCAGGACACCTTACGGCAGCGACTGGATGCCTTCACCCCTGCCCACGACCCTTGACGCTTCTTCTCATTCTTATTCCGTCGCCACAGTCCCGCCTCATAAAGTAGCGGGCTCTCCCCCAGGACATAGGGAGTGGACTCTTCATCAAGATTTGATCCCACACATAACTGGAGTACATCCTTAAATGACTCCAAAACTACCTGCAGCTCCTGCCATAAACCATATTTATTCTCCTTGCAGTTCCAAATGAGAATGTCTATAGAAAATGAAAAAAATAGATCAGGGTGGTTATTTTTCAAATCCTAAAACTTTAGATTATCCTATAAATTTTGGATTCGAGAGAAGTTACAAAAATAAGGCTCCTGTCTAGAGTTGCCTTTGGCGCTGCTGTGCTGGGAAAATGTTACGGGTGGAATTGCTATTTCTTTTGCATGAGCATGCTTCAGTTTGAGGCATATTCCGCTTTGGAAATAGGCACAGCACATTAAAAAAAAAAAAAAAAAGATGAATCTAAAACTTACAGTCTGGCCATTTTGGCACAGCATGGAATTAACTAAATCTCTTTGGGGCAAATTAGACTCTGGGTTTGTGGTAGGTCTCCTCTGGTGCCTTGGAGGGGTCACTAAGCTTTGGCATGAAGGGGTCAGCAGGGGCTCTTTTCAGAAAAGTTAAAGCAAAACTCTGGGCCCATGCACTAGAAGTCTTTTTTTTTTTTGCGGTGCTGGGGATTTGAACCCAGGGCCTTGTGCTTGCTAGGCAAGCACTCTACCAACTGAGCTATATCCCCAGCCCCCTAGAAGTCTCAGGATACAGGTGGACCATAGGCCCAAAGCAATGGGGCCAATTGATCATGCATTGAAACCTCCCAAGCTTTGAAGCAAAATCAACCTTCCTCCTGCACAAGCTTATTATCTTGGGTATTTCGTTACAGTAATGGAAAGCTGACTAACCCATTTTGATACTTGAATCAAAATGAAACAGAGCTAAAAAGGTCTAATCTCTGAAAATCTTTTTTTAAGGATTGGCTCGCATCCGTTTTAGACTATCAAGACAGACATTAGCGCAAAGCTTCTCCGCTGGAGGCAATTTTCCCTCCAGGAAACACTTGGCAATGCGGAGAGACATTTTTGGTTGTCACAACAACTGGGAACAGGCTGCATTACGGGCATGGAGTGGGTAGAAGCCAGGGCCATGGCTGAACATCTCTCAGAGCACACGACAGTCTCCCAACAAGGATTACCCAATTACCCAATGTCCAGCATGCCAAGTTGGGAAAACCCTGCATTCGATAGCTCGTTGGCAGGAAAACAAAACCATAAATCACATTCCCTTCCAGCTCTTGTCGCTTTTTTGTATTTCCAGAAGCATAGAACTCACAACACGCCTCCATAGAAAAATCAAGCTCTTAAAAATTAATAATAATCATAGCTGCCCAACAAAGAATAACCAAGATGGCGAAGGGGAGCCTGTTTAGGCCTTCCTCATACTGACTCTGCTTCTCCCCATCCTCACTTCCCAAATTCTATCCCTAATGAAAGTTATTTTCATTATCTGTATGTTTTCTGTAGCATGCGTTCTGGAAAGGTCTGAAGGTTCGGAGGGAACCTTATATTTCTAACCCTTGACGCCTTGAGTAAGAAAATACCCCACTGATCTCCAGTCGTAAGGCGAGTAGATATGGATTCCACTTGTCGTCACCTCAGCGCGTCGAAGTCCGTGACCTCTGCTCCTGGGGGAGACGTCGGCTCATTCTCCATCTGCCCAAATGTCAGCCGCGTCCATCTCTTCTGGAGAATTCTGTGAGAACGCACATCTCTCTCCTCCTGAACTGCCCAACGTTTCCCACTCTGCCACCATCATGTCACCCAGGACTGATGAGCTCCTTCGTCATGACACACCTCCTTAAGTAGGTTCTGTTTTTCCACCACCTTTCCTTCTCTCTCCGGCTGGGTTTCTGCCACGTGGGAGTCAAGGTCCTTTGGGGTGAGGGATCGCTTTTGTCTTCCAGGGGAATGAGCACGACCTTGAACACACCGTCGGAGTCTTGGTCAAGGTGCACAAGAAAAACAAGAGTCCTCCACAGATTCTTTGTCACCTATTTTACTTAATGATATTTAGGGATTTGAGGTTGCAAGACAACCTCACGGGAGGCTGAGAACTTGAATTTATAAATTCCTAGAAATAGTGCGTCAGGTGATGTTTCAGTCCGTTTTTTCACTACTGTGAAGACATGACACGACGAAAACAATTTTAAGGAGGAAAAGTGTATTTGGGGACTCAAAGATTCAGTCCACAGACGGCTGGCTCCATTCCTTGGGGCTGGAGGTGAGGCAGAACATCATGGCGGAAGAGTGTGTCAGGGAGAAGTGACTCAGGACGTGATCAGGAAACAGAGAGGGATCCCACTCTCCAGATACAAAATATATACCCCAGAGCCGTGTCCCCTATGCCCATCTCCTCATCACACCCACCTGCCTCCAGTTACCTCTCAGTGAATCCCATCATGAGATCAATTCACAGATGCATTAAGGCTCTCATCACCCAATCTTGTCACCACTCACTTCTTGATTGTCTCCCACGTGAGCTTTTGGAGGACACCTCCCATCTTCACCACGCAGGTGGTTATAGCAGGACCTTGGGTTCCTTGCAGAGTCTGTGAAGCTTCACCTTTGCTTCTGTCTCCGCGTCTGCTTCCCCTTTCTGTCTTCATGCTTGTCCTCTGCTTCTCCGTTCACCCCATCTCTACGTGACGGAGCAGAACTGGAGCTTCCCGTGGATGTGATACCACAGATGAGCTAACCTACCCAAGGTGGCCCTTTCCATTGCTCGGTGTCCATAGCTACAGGAGGAAGGAACACAGTGAACTGACCTCGTGGTAAAGGAGTACACCGAAAAGACACTGAGCATCTTATATCATCGCCAGGAAAACGGAAATGTGGATGGGAATTGTGGGAGAACGTGGGATGCAGGTCCAGCAGACATGACCATCACTGGGACCACCAAGAAGTGTAAGAACGTAGCTTCCTTCGGCACCAGAGAATGGAGGAATGATTCAGCTCTGCTTTTACCCAACAGTATGGACACACGATCTGAGGGCCATCGGAAACCAGATGTTGAGGCCACCACGTCCCTTTCTGGCAGAATGTCTCTATCATTTCTGATTCTTTGTATCACTATCAATAAACTCAGGGTCCTCTGGTGAGGTGTCTGGTCCCAGGACTATGTCCTGACTGGGAGGCTGAGAAAGCAAATACGTAGTCATTTTTTTCGCAGTTAAGAGTGTAGACTCTTTCCCATGAAGACAAGCAAGGGGAGTATGTCCCCACCACAGGAAAGGGGTTTAGGTGCCAGGTGATATACCACTGGGACCAACCAGATAATGTTCAAGGTAATCTTATCTCAAACCCAACCAATAACCAACCCCAATTCCACTTGTAACGTTCAACTCCTTTGTTTCCATGTCACATGTGCACATGTTCTGTGGTGTAATGGTTTAGGTAGGAGGTGTCCCCCAGAAGCTGATGTGTGAGATAATACAAGAATGATTAGATTATGAGAGTTGTAACCTGATCGGTGGATTAATCCACTTGAGTGGATTAAATGGGTGGTAACTATAGGCAGGTGGGGCGTGATTGGAGGAGGTTGGTCACTGGGGTGTGCCTTTGGGGTTTCTGTTTTGTCCTTGGTGAGTAGAGCTCTCTCTGCTTCCTGGTGCCATGTCCTGAGCTTCTTCCCTCCTCCATGATGTTCTGCCTCACTTTGAGCCCAGAGCTATGGAGTTGGCCAACCATGGACTGAACCCTCTGAATCTGTGAGGCAAAATGAACTTTTTTCCTCTTCTGTGTTGTTTTTGTCAGGTCTTTTGGTCACAGTGACACAAAAATGACTAAAACATGAATTGGGATATGAACATCGTCGGGAAACCATTGTTTTCCCTACGAAAGAGACTTAGCTTGCCAATGTGGATGTGAAGTAATATTTTGTTTCAGAATCCTGGATATGGAGTCAGATACAGGATCTTTCATGCTGACTCCAGTGTTTGTCAGCTGTGATCCTGGGAAATTATTAACCTTTCCAATCAATTTTCTTAATTATAGGAATGGAATGACCCAATCCCAAATCAGTAATCTAAAACTGGTTAGTTTCTTTAAAAAGAATGTGTGTAAGTCCCACATGCCATTGGACCTAGACACATCTTGCTTTGAATATATTGAGATGCATCCCTATTTACCCCCATTGTGAAAATCAAAATATCCCTGATGCTGTTTATGTCCCACGGGGAAATGTTCAACTCCTGTTGAGAATCATTACTCTAGACAAATATGTATTTGATGACTCTGTTTGTATGATATTTAAGTTAGACACACGATACGTACCTAAAAAGACAAACCCTCGTGTATTTATACACTGTGTAATAAATATATAATACGTAATCTATGGCAACTTTTTCTTTCTCCCTCTAGAGAGAAAGTGGGAGTCTGACTTTTTCTTAACTTTGTTGTTGGCAGTAGATAAATATCTGATGTGTTCAAGACCCAAGAGCCCATGTTTAACATCCCATGTATTTGGGGACCCTCTTCCTTTTTAGACTCATCTACATTCATTTGGAGGCGATTACCACAACACACTTATCAGTTTAACTTAATCCATTCTGTGTGTATTCCCATTTTATTAAAACACAAATCCAAATAACAAGTGAATGGAGAAAGCGTATCTTTTTCGCTAAAACCTATTCCTTCTGCTATTATAAAGAAACCTCGAGCTGTGTCTATCTAAATACACCATGCACCGGGAACTACAGCCTTCTCAATATTTTAATCAGCCTTATCCTTGAGGAATGGTTGATAAAGACTCCAGTTTTCAGTTTTGACCCGAAGGAAGAGGCAAATGATGTGCTCGAGTAGGTGAGGAAGTATCAGCCTGGGGCAGTTCTCGATTAGATTTCACAAAATTATATGGATTATTGATTAGATGTGAGAGTCAAACTCTTCAGAAAATTCACCCAGCAAGGGACTTGGCAGAAGGAGACATGTTTTTTTCAGCAGTGAGACTGCCCTTGAAATCATCGCTTTGATCCAGAGTTTTTCCCTACACTCATCCTCCTCCCGTGGATTAATGGGATTAATTCACAGAGCAGTGAATGCAGAAGTCACTAAAGTATGTGGCACAACCATCAAAGGTAGGGAAATGGCCAGCTTCCCACATGGTGCACACGCATGGTGTCCTAGCAAGGCTGGGTACGCCGAGCAACCGCAGAAGGATCAGATGTTTTCAGCTGACACCAGACTCTCCAGGGTTTCTCCAAATTTTTTATTTTTTGTTTGACAACTAGATTAACACAAAATGGCCAAAGACCATTGACCACTTGCTCAATGGATAAAGAAGAGCAGGGACTTCAAGGATGTCCAATCCAAGGTACAAGAGGTGAGCCAATGGATGGGTAAATGGCGGATCTGGCCAACAATGGACAGGTAATAACAGAGCGAGTGGAGAAGCTTCTCCATTGGTAAAGAGTCCCAATAACCATTCCCTAATCTAGGAAAATTATACCAGTCCTGGGAAAATGTCAGAGTCTCTAAGAGGAAGGCAGTATTAATGTTCTCCAGAGAAATAAAACCAACGAGATGTCTTTTATCTCAATGGTGAAATTCAGTCCAAGTCCAAAGGCCCAAGGACCAATACCACTGACGTCCAAGTGCAGGAAGAGATGAAGGTCTCAGGTTAGAGAAAATGAGTTTTCCCTTCCTCCGTCTCTCTTCTAGTTGGGTCTTCCACGGATTGAACCAGGTTCATATGCCCTAGTGAGGGGAATTTTCTTCACCCAGTCTAACTGATTCAAATGCTGATGCCTTCCAGGAAGGGATTTGTCTTTCCCCATAGCCAAATCCAGAAAAGTTTTGTCAGGTTAGGTTGATATATAAAATCCGCCATCCAGAAGACAATGATCTAAGACTAATGGGACTAAACCCTGGGATGATTATCAGGAAAAGACTCAACAGGGTCAAGTGGTCAGGCACAGGGTGAAATCTACCTTTAAGACAAGAACAGAGAGGGACCAGCATCCAGTGGAGAAATCTCAGCTTATCTTCAAGAAGGTGTGTTGCAGACTTCCAGAACAGGACTCAGGAACTGTTCTGCAGTTGGACACAATGTGTGCAGTGGAGACTGAGTGTGTATGTAAAAGTGGCAAATTAAAACCACCCTAAGATTTCTTCTCACTCCAATTTGAATGGCGATTATCAAGCACACAAACAATGATATATGTTGGTGTGCATGTGGGGGAAAAGGCGCACTCACACATTGCTGGTGGAATTGCAAATTAGTGCAGCCACTCTGGAAAGCAGTGTGGAGATTCCTCAGAAAACTTGGAATGGACCCACCTTTGACCCAGCTATCCCACTCCTCAGTTTATACCCAAAGACTTAAAATCAACACACTACAGTGACCCAGCCACTTTAGTGTTTATAGCAGCTCAGTTCACAATAGCTAGTTTGTGGAACCAACCTAGATGTCCTTCAACAGATGAATGGATTAAAAAACAAACAAACAAACAAACAAAAACAAATTTGGTATATGTACACAATGGAGTATTATTCAGTCATAAAGAAGAAGAATATTATGGCATTTGCAGATAAATGGATGGAATTGGAGACTATCATGCTAAGTGAAGTAAGTCAATCCAAAAAAACCAAAGACCAAATATTTTCCCTGATAAGTGGATGATGATAGATAGTGGGGGAGGTGGGGTGGAAGAAGAATGGAGGACCTTCAGATGATGTAGAGGGAAATGAGAGGGAGGAAGGGGTAGGGGTATGAAAAATGGTGGAATGAGATAGACATCATCATCATCCTATGTACAGGTATGGTCACACCAATGGTATGAATCTATATTGTGTACAACCGTAGAAACGAATTGATGTGCACAATGAATTTGGGTACAATGACTCAAAATGCAGTCTGTGAAAAATAAAAAAAAAAAATAAAAAGTCAGTTGGCCATAAAAATAAATAAAAATAAAAGGACTACCAAACCTTGAAATATCAAAAAGTAAAAAAAAGTGAGTCTGATACAACACAAGCCTGTCAATGGTACCGTGTTCAATGACCCTCAGTGTAGAACGGGTCTATATTTGATGAACGTATTTCAGGAGAAGGGAACTCTGTTCCTCCATTAACTTTTAAGCAAATTTATTTTCCAACACGCACGGCCTTGGGTAGCAATCTAATTTAATGGTGTGGACTTGAGAGAAAGCAACCATCTCCGTACGAACGTAAAAATACAAGAGATTCGTATCAGAGTGGGATTTTTCTTGTTGTTGTTACTTAAATTATGAGTATTATTCTCATTTCTCCAATGGGAAATTCAGGGACTGTAAATGGGGCCAAGTTGCTGCATCACCAAAAGCATTTTGGAATGCAAAGAACCTTCCTTACCTTGCCAAGGGCAAGGAACGGTGGTATCCGGGTGGGCGTCGGGCATCATCTACAACAGGTGTTCAGACCAGCCTCCTCATGGAAGTGGAGGAAATCAGAATGGAGAGCCTAAAATGCGGATCAGCACAGGATGAGAGCAGCAGAGATCCATTTGCTGCAGACAGAGAAGATCAGCATGTGGTGTCCCAAGTGCGTTTGCTCGGGAGGCTGACCCTGCCTTTGATCCACTGAAGATGGCTCCCGCCAGACCACCATGGCTGGGTGCTGCCAACCAGCCGCTGTGGCCTTGGAAGAGAAAGAACCTGGGCTCTTGATCCTCAGCCTCTCCGCGTGGCTCCATAAAAGCCACAGGAAGGGTTGGAAGGAGAGCGGGGAAGCGTCCTTTGCAGGAGAGATCCAACAAGGGTAGACTTGTTGACTGACAGATCCTTGGCAAATTTCGTGGGCGAGTGAATCCCTGCATAGTGAAGCTAGAGATCTGGCGCAGGTGCGATCCCTCCAGAGTGCTCCCTGCCCTGGTGCCGGGGATGGTATTCGCGGCTGTAGTTTCTTGCAGTGAAGGTTGTGTTTCCAGAAAGGCTTTGCAGTCAAGGCTCCGTCTCCAGCCCATGGTGCTCTTGGCAGGTGATGGAGTCTTTAAGAGGCGGGGCCTGGTGGGAGGTCGTAGGTCACTGGAAGTGAGCCCTTGAAGGGGATCCTGGGATCCTGGTCTCTTTCTCTCTTTCTTTCACATACTGGCTATACCACAAAGGGAGCAGCTCCCGTCACCGCTCAAACCTGCCATGATATATCGCCTCAACACAGACCCAAAAGTGACAAAGTCAACCCACCATAGATGAGAATCTCTAAAACCATGAGGCAAAAACCAACCTTTCCTCTTTATAAATGGACCCTGTCAGGTATTTTGTTACAGTAACAGAAAGCTGACTGACACCAGGAGCCAACCAAAGTTAGCTTGCCTGCTTCGTAACTGCGCGTAGACTGGTCCACAGCTTTCCAAGCTTTGTAAATCCATGGTGTCAGTAGCCTCTGTGATTTTGTTTTTCATGATGCCTCTAGGCTAACAGAAAGAGCTCACGTTTCTGTTTATTAGATGTCATCCCAAACAACTTGAGAAAAATGTATACAACAGTTTAGGAAAACATATTTTTTTAAGTGGAGTACATTCATTCGAAAGGAAGAAAAGGCAAGGGTATTTATATTTCATTCCAGAATCGCTGTTGACTAATGGGATATGGATGTCTGCTGAGCATTGTACAACTTTGCAAACCTCTGAATCAGGCTGGATGCAGCCCACACTCATTTCTTCTCGCAACTGATTTTTCACAGTACTGAGAGCCCAAAATCAGCTTCACGAAGATGCAGCACCATCGCAAGGAGTGTAGCATGATTTCGTGTCGCAACTCCAAACAACCCCTAGCAAGCTGCTGGCTGATGTCTGACACATGTCAAGTGTTTCTGTTTCCATCAGAAATATAAGCAGTCTTGCAATTCCTCTGTGGGCTGTACATTCTCTGTAGATTGAGGAACTCGCTTCTGCTGTTGGCATTCTGAAAATTCGACACCTGCAGAAAAATGGCTGTATCTCAACACAATGCTATTTGTAAAAACAGCCATATTTTGCTAAAGCAGGTGTGATTCAAGTCATAGCTTGCTCAACGACCCTGGCACAGTACCTTCCATCTTGTATTGTGTTTGAATATCTCAACAGCAAGCAGAATGATAAATCTGCATCATTGTATTGAATTCCCATTAAAAAAAAAAAAGATGCTATATAGTATTCATAGTACCTGCATTGTCCATGGAGGACTTGGGGTCAGAGATGGGAGGTAAAACATCTCCCATGCCACGGGGCTGAGGCATGTGCTCACCTCTGCCCTCGCCAACCTACAGATTCCCAGTGGTTTCCAGTCCGCCATTTTGAAGTGGTGAGCCAGCTTCCCCCAGATTTTCTCTTCAATGAATCCCAAGAACTTTAACTTCCTCGAGGTAGCTTGAATTGATCAAATTTAAGTGGAATTGGCCATTTCCCTACTTCTCTTCCAGGCACCATTAGGCTAGAGAAAGGTCACTGGAGTACAGGGTTCTAGAAATGCAAGGGATCTCTCAATTGTAAGGGCGTTCTTTTCTCTCTCTCTCAAGAATTACACCTTCATTGAATTTCACTCGCTTCTGCAGTTTTCTGCACAGTACTGTTCATGCCCGGCAAATTTGCAAGAACAATTTTGTTGAAGGACAGCTGGACATCGTTGTTATTCACATCTTGGTCTCTTCTTCCTCCAAAGCACCAGGGTTTATCGACTCCTTGTCATCCCTAAATTCTTCGGGTGTTGACCACCATAAATTCTTCTCTTGGGCCCATTTACTCCTCTGATGATGGTGTGGCAGATAGGGACAAAATAAATGATCATTCTTTTGGAAAGATGAAACAATTTCCCATTTCAGAAAACATTTCCTTTCTTTTAGCATCTTCTCAGAACCATTATTTTTTAATTGCTCAGAATCCTAGAGGCATAGAACGAAAAGGAAATACCAGAGATGGTCAATGGCACAAGAGAGCCAAAAATGGTGCACACAGAGCCCATTAACACTGGAGCATTTTGCTTTTGAAACTCAACACAATACTTGGAGAGACCACCATCATACTCTCTCAACGTGGAATATGTATTTTCTGGATACACACACATCTTCATGTGTATATATCCTTGACCTCTATCAAAGATAGAAAGACATGGTGAATGTAGATACAAGCATATGGCGGACAGAGTTCGATTTTAGTTTTGTTTTCAAATGCTTACATCTCTGTCTTACGTTCATTAATGGCAAGGGTTGCACACATATCTTTTCCCAGTTTCTTTTGCCATTTCTATCTAAGCATAAAAAATTGACCTTCTGTATATGGCAGCCATAATAACAACCATTTGGAGCGCCCTAACAAAAATGGGAAAAAGAGAATAAAGGAAAGGAGAAAAATCCTCTGCTGAAAAAAAAAAACAAAAAGAGAGAGACCTTGAGAAAATAAAGAAAATGCAATGGTAAATGAGCAATCCCTTCAATTTACTCTGGTTTCATCGGAAATATTGACCTCAACTTCCTAAGCATGCACTGGTTGCCTCCAAATATGGAGGTCCTGAGCCAGTGCCAGTGTCCATGGCTGAATTGAAATCTTGCGTTGGTTTGCCTTAGGTTGGTTAGCATTAGGCATGGTTAAGTGATCATGGACACCTTCAGAATACCAGGGGTCCTGACCATTATCACGTTCGACGCCCTTTGAAGACTGAACTTGTGTGGGTCAAAGGACTGCTCAGGAACGAAATCTTTGAATTTCTATCTTTTCGTGGAGATGGAAATGCCTGGTGTGGAGAATCACGTTTGATGCTGATGGGACCTACTTTGGATTAAGACACCTGGTGGGGAGAGAAAGAAAATTCTTCCTTGTTTTTGCTCCTCTGAGGCCATGCCAATACGGGAGAAGGTTAAGTAAGGATGATAGATCTTAAAATGAGCTTGAGGTTTGAGAGGAGGTTTATTAATGGCTGGCTAGAAGCGAAGTCATTTCATCATCATCGCAAATTAGCATTTATTGACCAGCTTTCCCAGAAAATGGAGCGTCAGAACAAAAGAAGAGATGCACTTGTCCATCAGGAGGACAAGAGACTGAACCGATAGGAAGACTCCCTGTTCAAGCCCCGATTTCTTTCTCTGTGTCAGTCGCTGCTCACAAATAGATACAAGGGACCCAGTGCTGAGGTTCAGGGAGCTCTGTCTAGTTGGGAAACAGAGAAGAAAATGGGTAAATATAATACAGCCCGGAAGGACGATGATAAATATTTGCAGAGATTCCGTGAAAACAGGAGAGAGGGTTATAGAGAAGTCGTCCGCAGGTAATCACCGGGCTGAAGCTTCAGAGTAGGAGGTAGCCAGAAAAACACCATTTTAAAAGATTCACAGGGAAGAGCAAACACAAAGAGAACGCAAGAGAAGATCTGTAGGGTGGAGAGGGGTGTGGTTCGTGGAAACTTACAAACATATAGAAAAATGTAGAACATGCTGTAATAAATCCTCATCATTACGTTATCATATGATGGCCCCCAAGCGTGAGGGTGCCCAGCTATCTCCTTGCCATATGACATTCTTGGGCGTTTTTCTACTAGGCAAAATATTTGTGTGTCAACTTGATTGGGCCACAGGATGCCCAGGTAGCTGGTCAAACATGTTTCTGGTTACGACTGTGAGGTTGATTCCCAAAGAGATTCGCATTTTAATTTGCAGACTGACTAAAGCAGATTGCCCAGTGCAGGTGGGCATTATCGGATCTGCTGAGTACTGGAAGAGCAAAATGGCAGACGAGGATTGCATTCGCCCTCTCTCTGGCTCACTGCTTAACGGTGAGCATCAGTCTTCCCCTGCCCCCTGTGACCCTGGTTCTTAGGACGTCACACCTGGACCGGAACATATTCCATGGGCTCCTTGGCTCTCAGACAGACCTTTAAACAATACCAGTGGTTGTGTGGGTCTGCAGGTGGCAAATGGCAGATGGTGGAACTTCTAAAACTCCACGATCATCTCAAAAGCTTCTTCACAGCAAAGGAGATGATCACGAACACGAAGAGAGAGCCTACAGGATGGAGAAGATCTTTACCACCTGCATCTCAGGTACAGCACCAATCTCCAGGGTACACAAAGAACACAAGAAACTGAACGCCAAAAAATGATAAGAATTAATAATAATAACCCAATCAATTAACGGGCCAAGGAATCGAAGAGGCACTTCACAGAAGAAGAAATACGAATGGTCAAAAAAATACATGAAAAGATGTTCAACGTCTCTAGCAATTAGGGAAATGCACATTAAAGGTAGTAGAATGAATCAGACATTGTCACCCCCTGTCCGTGAATGACTACCTGACTGGTGTCAGTCTACATCACGTACGACCAGATGGATGAGGAGTTGTGCTCCATTTACGTGTGACGTGTCAGAGTGCATCCCACTGCCATGTGTGACTAATTAGAACAAGTCTTTTTAAAAACTGCACTGAGATTCCATCTCACTCCAGACGGAATGGCAAGTTTCAAGAATACAAGTAACAATAAACGTCAGCGAGGATGTGGGGAAGTCGGTTCACTCACACATCGCTGGTGGGACTTCAAAATGGCACAACCATTATGGAAAGCAGTATGGAGGCTCCTCAGAAGACTGGGAATGGAGCCACCATATTAGTTAATATCCTATAATAAATCCCTTTATAGGTGAACAGCACCACATAATATATTTGGTGCACCACATAATGATATTTGGGTCAATGGACCATGCGGACGATAGTGGGTGCATAAGATCTTGCTGCCTGTAGGAGCCATGGACATCTCAGCTCAGGTTAGCACATTCTATGTGTTCATTCTTAAGCAATCCAATCACCTGACGACACATTTCTCTGGACAAACCCTTGATGTTAAAGAGAAGCATTACTATGCATATAGTCTGTGTGTGTGTGTGTGTGTGTGTGTCTTTTAGGTTCCATTTGGAGAAGGCTGACTGATAAAAGGACATCGTCCATCCTCCCTCTACCAATACCTGGACCTCGTAATATGAGAAGCCTGTTCTTACCAAGTGTATCTGAAGACCTTAGACACACTGTCCCCCACACTAGAATATCCTAGAAAATACATGCCGGGCATGGTGACCCATACCTCCATCGGCTTGGGAGGCTGAGGCAGGAGGATCGCCAGTTCAAAGCCAGCCTCAGCAATTTAGCGAGGTCCTCAGGAATTAATGGAGGAGAAAGAAAAAAGAAAACAGCTATCTATTTAATGTATATTGGGAAGTGAGAGCCAACATTCTTGTTCATTTCATTTCATGTCCTATCTATCAGTCGCACTGTGGATGTCCCCTTTCAGAAATGGAGGAGAAAACGTAGTTACTAGTTAAAATGTTTGCTCTCGCAACTGATTGCCTTGATGCAAAACCATAATTAGCTTGATTTCATTTTAAATAGTTTTTAAAGATGCTAGGTGGTATTTTAAAAAAAAAAAAATTTAAATTGTCAATGGACCTACCTTTATTTTTATATATTTTTATGTGGTGCTGAGGATCCAACCCAGTGTCTGGCTCATGCTAGGCAAGTGCTCCACCACTGAGCCACAACCCTAGCCCTAAAATCAAGATTTTTCTTTATATCTTATGTTATAAAAGATTGGGAGGAGAGATGTTGAAATCCCTCCGGGTCCTAATGGATCATATCATGCTTGATTACAAAGGTTTTCAAAGGTCGAATTCGCTGTGACTCTGGACGGCCGGATGTTGTATAATAATACTGCTCACTGTGGGCAGCTGGAGGTGGATCAGAAACGAGGATGGTGTAGACGAATTTTCTTAGCAACCATCTTCCAAGAAGACTCCCATGCCCGAGGAACAAGAGTGGAGTATTTCCCGCTAAATAAGCAGATTTTCTTTTTTTCAGTTACTTGCAAGATATCCTTCCAGAGCTCATTCAGGGCGAATTTGTTAGTTACTAGCTGCTCACCCAGATGGTCGATAGCGTGCACAAGAAAACCGAGTGGTTCTTACCCAGTTCTCAGGAGAGACTCCCTGGACCTGGAGACTCAATTCAGGCTCCTGGTGTTCGGTCGTATCTCAACGTACTCGACAGTGTGCTTTGTGGAACACTTTAGGAGCTTCCGTTTGGATAATCGGATGAGAGAGTATCCATCAAAACCAATAAATAAAACATACCACCATCGTATCGTAGTATCATCAGCTCATTTGTTTATTTTTCTTCAAAACTCTCCATGACGTAATGTATGCGTTCCCCCGTTCACAAAACACGTGCGTAGAATCGTCTAGTCTCTGTTCAGTGCACTGCTGAAGCGCATCTTCCCTTTTGCACAATGTGTCCAGGTACAGTGTAATGGAACACAGGGGAATATTCCAGAGTGTGGGGAAGGCGCTTTTTTTTCTTTATTATTGTAGACAAATGGGATACGTGTTGTTTCTCTGTACATGGAGTAAGGCATACCATTTGTGTAGTCATAAATTTACACAGGGCAATGTTGTTTGATTCATTCTGTTATTTTTTTCCTTCCCCCCACCCCTCCCACCCCTATTTCCCCCCTATACAGTCCTTCCTTCCTCCATTCTTGCCCCCCTCCTTAACCCTAAACCTAATCCTAACCCTAATGCTCACCCCTCCCACCCCCCATTGTATGTCATCATCCGCTTATCAGTGAGATCATTCCTCCTTTGGTTTTTTGAGATTGGCTTATCTCACTTAGCATGATATTCTCCAATTTCATTCATTTGCCTGCAAATGCCATAATTTTATCATTCTTCATGGCTGAGTAATATTCTGTTGTGTGTGTATATATATATATATACCACAGTTTCTTTATCCACTCATCAATTGAAGGGCGTCTAGGTTGGTTCCACAGTCTGGCTATTGTGAATTGAGCAGCTATGAACATTGATGTGGCTGTATCTCTGTAGTATGCTGATTTTAAGTCCTTTGGGTATAGGCCAAGGAGTGGGATAGCTGGGTCAAATGGTGGTTCCATTCCAAGTTTTCTAAGGAATCTCCTCACTGCTTTCCAGAGTGGCGGCACTAATTTGCAGCCCCACCAGCAATGTATGAGTGTGCCTTTCTCCCCACATCCTCGCCAACACCTGTTGTTGCTTGTGTTGTTCTTGATAATCGCCAGGGGAGGCAGTTTTTTTTTTTTTTTTTGCCATTTTTTGAGCCCAGACATCAGGCTTCGACCTGTTTTTCCTTTAACCTGCATTATCAGGTTTGACTCTTTGCAACACAGAATTTAAGTCGATAGAATCCTGACTGATACAACCCACTGTTTGCTGAGTGGGTCACTGTAAAGCCAGGCAGCCCGTTTCTCAGACGGAATAGAATATTAGTTCCAACCACCCACAGAAAACCACGTAAAATAAGGGAAAGTGTCAGCCATAGCAGACAACCAAACGCGTTTATGTCCAGCGTAAGCTAATGGCAAAATAAACTATGGAGGATTTTCTCAATTAAATATCTGCCTCACATCTTCTATGGAAAATGACCATAAATTGAACAAACAGGATGTTTCGTTAGGGAATGTTGGAAAGGGTGAATCTGGGAATTAGGCACCAGCGTTTGAAACATACTTTTTCAGCGTTAAAAGGAAAATAGGTAAACTTTGCATCCTCTGACTTAAAACTAGCAAAGAGGTCTCCCAAAAAACGGAGGTCCGTCAACATCATGATAACGCTCTGAAATCCTTCCACCTATTTTCCAAATTCTCTGTGTGTGCTTTCTACATTTTAATACTGTTAGTTGAAAATAATTCTGTTATACTTTCTAATTTTTTGGCATACATGAATAAGCCTCCTTCAAGTGGAATTATTAAGATATAAAATATTAAAAGAACATTCAAATTGCAGGGCAATTCAATTTCCAATTCTGTGCTCAACTGACATTAAAGTATGTTATCATAATTGCATTAGGATGAAGATAATATAGGACAGGAATAAAAATGATACGCATTGAAATCCTGTGTAGAGATGATGGACAGGGAAGACCCATGTCACCTGCAATGCCAGCATCCATCTTTTTAACGCTCTCAGTGTGCCGACTTTGGTTCTTCTTGCTGTTAGTCCCTATCCCAGGGTGAACTGAGAATACCCTGCTCCCGGGCCTCCTGTTGACGGACTCCTTTGTTCGACAAGTGGTAGAGAAACCAGCCTGGTGGAAATACGTGGAGAGGAATAGAAGTAGGCTGTGTAAAGTGATTTCAGCAGAGTTGGGCGATTCGTTTTTAAATCTCAGGAAAAATAAGGCACCAAAGTGGTGTTTTCAAAAATCATTTGCAAACTTCCACCAGTAGCCCTGAAAATTTAACCCGTGAAGTTTTACTCAACGTTAAACTACCCTTTTTATTGTGTTCTTTTTTTTTTTTTTTTAGACATACATGAGAGTAGAATGTATCTTGATGTATTTTACATACTTGGAGTATAACTTCCCATCCTTGTGGTTGTTTGTGAGTTTCACTGGTTGCGTGTTCCCAGAGGAGCGTCGGAAGGCGATGTCTGATTCATTCCATTATCTTTCACATTCCCTTCCCTTCATTCCGCTTTGTCTAATCCAATGAACCTCTATTCTCCCCCACCCCAATTGTGAATCAACATCTGCATATCAGAGAAAACATTCAGTCTTTGGTTTTTAGGGACTGACTTATTTAGTTAGTGTGATAGTCTCTAATTTCAACCATTGACCAGCAAATGCCATCATTCCATTCTTCTTCATGACTGAGTAATATTCCACTGTTTATGCATTCCTCTGTTGAAGGGCACCTAGGTTGGTTCCATAGCTTAGCTATTGTGAATTGAGTGGCTATAAACATTGATGTGGCTACGTCACTATAGTATGCTGATTAAACTACCCTTTTGATGAAGTGGGATTCAACACATGGAATCCATGAGCTTCCTAGGATAGTTCATCCCTTTTTAAAAATATTGATTGATTGAGTGATTGATTGTGCAGTGCTGGAGTTTTAAAAACCCAGGGCCTCAGGCAGGCTATGCAAGTTTTTCTAGCGCCGAGTCACATCCCCAGCCCTGCACGGTCCTTTTCTGGTGACCTGTACCTTCTGAGCTGCTCTATCACCCCCAGAAGGAGCTGGAGACCCTGTAGCAGGCGCACAACACCAAGAGCATCACCCACGTCTCTGACGGTCCACCAGAGTGTGCCGCGCGTCCGGCGAGCTGCACATCCCTGTCCACCCAAGGTTCCGACGGTGTGCCCACCGATCTCACCTCTTACGGAAGAAGATGCAGAATCCTCTCCTCCCTGGGAAGCCGGGGAAACGCCCTCATCCTTTCAAACCCCAAAGACCTCGTGCCATGGTGTGCATCCCTTCCTTACCCACAGGGGACGCAGGCCAGGACCCCCGTGGATTCCTGAGACCACAGGTAGGACCGGGCTTGGCATGGGCCCTGGTTGTCCCTCTACCTACCTGCCTGCGGCAAACCTCGACTTGTCAGTCGGGCTCAGCAGGAGGGGCCCCAAAACTGCTAGTCATGAAACAGTCCCCCCGCAAGTGTCCTGTCCGCCAGGTGCACCCAGGACATGGCCTTTGCACGGCCCGCCTACCCGGGCGGCGGGCGTGGTGATTTGCCATCGCGTCCGTAGTGTCACAGAACAGGGGACAGGCCTTGGGGGTCAACCCCGGCTCCTGCGCATGCACGAGTCTCCTTCTGCCACCAGACACAGGTTGGGAGCACGGACGTTCTTGACATCTCTTCCTTTCTGGGGTCTCTGTGTGAGCAAGCGAGAGATTCGGGTTCTTCGGCGGTTTGACCTCCTTTTATGTTTCTTTGCTGTTCATCGCGTGTGTTGACCAGGTTCGTCCGTCACCTCCCCGAACGTGGTATCCTGGACATTTTGTGACCTGCATGCACTCACTCATTTAGCTAACGAAGGCTTTCTGGGCCGCGGATGATTCCAGAAGTTTCTCCTAGCTTGGCCGCGGGATCCCGAGAACCTCTGATGTGATTCCTCGTCGCTCTGTGTTGTTTGTGGTATTTCACAGCCTGTGGCCTTTCTATAAAACGCTCTTCTAAGTGTCTGTACCAGATAACCTGGGCACGGGCCTCGGTGGGTGAAGGAAGCCGCCCGTGAGGACCCCGTCTCGTTTCCTAGACCAGTGCCCCTCAGTCTGCCGCACGTTAGGATCCCTGGATGGGACCGCAGGACGGGCTTTGGGGTTGCAAGAGGCGACTCAGACGGACTAACATCCCGGGTTCACATAAGGCAAAGCATAATATGGGGCCTGTACCTGGTCATCAGATATGCGGTATGGTGCTAAGGAAATGGTAGTTCAGTCTATCCGCCCAGGTAAATTGAAAAACAGTGGCACAGTCACGTCAGTGTTTAGAGCAGCTCACAATAGCTAATCTATGGAACCAACCTAGCTGCCCTTTAATGGAAGAATGGATAAAGAAAATGTGATATATATACAGAGTGGAATATTACTCAACCATAAAGAAGAATGAAATGGTGGCATTTGCTGGTAAATGGATGGAGCTGGAGAATATCATGCTGAATGAAATGAGCCAATCCCAGAAAACCAAAGGCTAAATGTTTTCTCTGATATGCGGATGCTAATTCACAATAAGGGGGGAAACAGGAAAGAATAGAGGTGCTTTAGATTAGGTAGAGGGAGTGAAGGAGGGAAGGGTGTGGGGCAGGAAGGACAGTAGAGTGAACAGACGTGATGACTCATGTGCATGTGTGACTGCATGACCATGTGATCCTGCAACATGGACAGTCAGAAAGATGAGATGGCCCTCCATTTATGTCTGATCTGTCAAAATCAATGCCTTCTACCGTCAGGTGCAACTCATTAGAACAAATAAAATAAAATAAAATAAACCTAAGCCATAAAAGTAATGTGAAAGTAAAAGCAAACATTGATATCATCCTAGTAGACAGGAACATTACAAAATATAAAGTTCAAGTTCATGTCATCAAGGAAAAAGTTAAAAAAAAAAAAAAACCCTTATATTCATTGAAAACAAACACCGGTCAAGAACAAGTCAGAGGCTCAATAAGAAGTGTGAAAATGGAGGAGATATTTCCAAATTATGACACTGAGCTTCAATTCCAGCGTGGTCTTACTTCAGTGAGCCTTTAGACACTCACTAAAGGCTTTTATTAAGGAAATATAAAATATTTGAATGTAAGCTCAAGCCAAACCATGCCACCAAAACAGACTATGTGCATGTGTACACATGTGCACCTTTCCATATGTGCGCGTGTCCGCCCTCCAGCCGCGAAGCTCTTCCCGTGTCCACAGCTCCATACCGGATGGGGAGACGTGGTGCCGAGTGCCAGAACAACGGTAGCTATACCAAGCCGTGGGGTTGTCTCGATTCCTGCCAATCACAGACACGGGAACCAGGAGACCAAAAAGCAGCTAGGGATTTAGCTCCCCTGGACGCACAGCAAGCCAGCAGCGATCGAGTAAAACGGGCCCAGGCTTAGGTCTGGTCTGGGAGAACAGAAGCAGAGTTCAAGCAAATACAAGGTATGAAGGCAGGTGTGCTATGTGGGGTGTAGCCAATGACAAAAAGCCACCGCATCCAACGGAATTCTGATAGAACCCCTTCCTTACAAAGTGCAGAGCTCAGTCCATGGTGTGATCCTGCAATATAGGTACTCAGAAAAAAGAGAGATGACGCTCGATTTATGCATGACTTATCAAAATGCACAAGTGCATTCGACTGTCATGGACAACTAATTAGGACGAAGAAAATAAAATAAATTTTTAAGAATTAAGGCAGAGTCAGTGGAATATTATGCAGCCGTGAAAATGAAGGAAATTCTGAGACAGAACACAACACGAACGAGCTAGGAAATCACTAGGCTCGGGGAAAGAAGAAGAGGGACACCAACCAAGAGAGAAGTAAAGGCAGTCTTCCACGTTTGCAGATTTGGCGACCACGGATGGAAAATATGTGGATAAAATGCTGTGTTTGTCGTATAGGTACACAGACGGTTTCCTTGACGGTACTCCCTAAACAAGGACAGAGCCCTTACGTCTCGGTAAGTATCATAAGTGACCTAGAGGTGACTTGAAGTGTAGAGGAGGACAAGGGAGGCTTGCAAGCACTTTACCGTTTTACATAAGGGACCCGGTCCTTCGTGGACTTGGCATTCCTAGATCCCACCCTCTGCAGATATCAAGGGGTGACTCTCTAGGACGAGTCTGTTTATGCAACATGCGTAGAGGAGGGAAATCCAGAGAGACAGGCAGAAGAGAGGAGGGTGATTGGCAGGAGCCATGGTGACGGGGGAAGGTGGAGTTACAGGCTAGTGAGTACAGAGTTTTAGTCTTGCCAGTTGTGGAAGGTTCTGGAAGTGGATGTCGGTGCTGGTTATACAATAACGCGAGCATACTTAATGCCACTGGGCTGTGCGGTTCATAATGGATGAAGAGCGCACGTCATGTTGTGTGTAGCACCATGATTAAAGGATCTAAGGCAGGGATGCAGAGTGAAGAAGGCTGAAGAGCCGTCCACTGCAGCCACTGTGGAGCCCTCCCTTCTCAACCAGACCAGGAGGAGGAGGAGGCAAGGGTGTTGCTGAGAGTCAGCACGTGGCTTCTGAGCATCAGCTAGCTTGATGGTCGGTTACAAGGTTGTCAGAAAGTCCCCTATTAGGAGCAAACGGCAGTGACCCACAGTAATGCTGAGCAACATGAAGCGTAAGTTTTAACAATAAAAGCAAACCACATACCGGGTGGGAAAGAGGCGTAACCCAAGGACCATGCGTGACTGTATATGTCATGCGAAATGCATGAACTAAGGATGAAAAGGTAATTTCTAAATCTTCAAAAATCGACCTCTTCCTGATTATCTTTTTAAAATTATTTCTATTTGTTCTGATGAGTTGCACCTGACAGCAGAAGGCATGGATGCATTTTGATAGATCAGACATAAATGGAGGGTCGTCTCTCATTTTTCTGACTGTCCATGTTGCAGGATCACATGGTCATGCAGTCACACATGCACATGAGTCACCATGTCTGTTCACTCTACTGTCCTTTCTGCCCCACACCCTTCCCTCCCTTCACTCCCTCTACCTGATCTAAAATAATGCTATTCTTCCCTAGCCCTCACTTCTTATTGTGAATTAGCTTCTGCATATCAGAGAAAACATTCAGCATTTTTTGCAGGGTGTTGGCTTATTTTGCTTAGCATGATATTCTCCAACTCCATCCATTTACCCACAATTGCCATCATTTCATTCTTCTTTCTGGCTGAGTAATATTCCATTGTGTACATGTACCACAGTTTCTTTATCCATTCAACTGTTGAAGGGCACCTAGGTTGGTTCCATAATTTAGCTATTGTGAGTTGAGCTGCTATAAACATTGTTAAATGTTTCCATGACACTCTTTGACCTAGGGTAGTATATTCTCAGAAGAGAAATGCTTCCATGTTCCAGTTATCGACAAGCTATTCCTTCCAGAACGTCCATGCTCAGTGGCCATGAACATCAGAGCTTCTAGAAGCTTTGCAATGGGTCCTTTCCTGTTCCCACCTCTCTGTCTGTCACTCCTGCCCTGTGCCACCTACGTTCTGAAGCAGGGCCACAAATTTGGAGGATGAAAGGTTGATGGTCATCTCTGTTGGACTCACCGAAAATTCATCCCACGATGGCCCGGCCCCTCTGCTGATGTCGGTATGCGTGATTTCATCCCTGCCTACAGTGCAATGAAACAGGAGTGCGAAGAAAACACTCAGAGGCTTCTCTACACCCTGGTACGTTTTGCAGATAAACGCAACACTGTCACAGATGAAGCTACCGACGCGGTGAGAGCATGCACGATGCACGGGGCAGAGTGATTTTGGAAGTATTCTGCACCACCTCGATTTTCCTCTCAGGGGTACGGAGACGGGAGAGCTGACCGGGTCTGCGCCCGCCACCCGCGATTCTGTGGTTGCCGGGTTCACTGTGGAAGCGCTTTACCCACGTGGCCGGGGTGTCCCCTGCCATCGTGCTGTCTTGAACCTAGACACGGATCTCATGAAAAGGGACTGTGTTCTTTACCTGCATTTCCGCAGAGAAGCCGGACGCGGTCTGCAGGAACCGCTTTCCTGCGTCCCTCTGCCCCACCCCGTGTTCTGCACTCCGCTTGGCGCGCCTGAAACCGCCCTTTCTCTTCCCTCCCGATGCACACGCACGGAGGCAGGAGATCTTCCTGGAAGCCATGCTGGCAGGTGTCTGGCTTGGTTCTTCTCTTGCCGGCTCCCTGTACCACCAGCCAAAGCTCACGGCCTGGCGTCAGAGAGCTTCCCTCTCTGATGGCGAGTTGCCAGGGGCAGGGCCAAAACCCACAGGCTGGAGCCGCTCCGTGACCGGCTCTTTGGAGCAACAGCACAGAGACGGTGCACAGAGGGACCGACGTTCCAGCTGAGGGAGACTCGGACTTCCAGCTGCTGAGCTGTGACGTGACTGGTCGGGAGCAGGCACTCGCGATTTCAAGAGCTTTCAGTGGTCTGGGATGGAGGGAGGTCACCAATGTCTTGATGGGACGAATTGAGCTGGAAGAGCTGCCGGGTCGTAAGGTGCAACAGGAAAGGCTCGGGACACATTCAAAATCAAACAGAAACCCAGGAGGGCGTCTTCTCGACCTGAGCGACGGAACATCGGAACCGAACCGGGTTCTGCAGACCTCGTGCTGGGACTCCAGGGAGGAGACAGAGTCTGGGAGTCCCGAAGCTGGAAGAAAGAAACGCACAGGGCTGGGCGGCGGTCACCTCAGGGAAGGAAGGGTCACACGTTTGCTTTCGGGGGAAGCAAGGCACGCAGGGGCTGGGGCTCACAGACACCAGCCAGCAAGGCATCCTTGTCTCGATGTCAGTCGGTTGAAGTTAGGAGCAGATCCAGGCACCAGGAACCTGTGGACATTTTCTTCATTTCCCATTTGTGGAGTTCTTGGTGGGAAGTTGGCCCTGGCCCTCCGTTCTCTCTGAGAAAAGCTTGGTCTGGACATTTCCAATCTTGCCTCGCGTGAGCCGGGTAGAATCCCAAAGGAAAAATGGACGGGCTGGGGTCATAAATCTGCTCCTCCAAATGAACGTCGATGGGACGGAGGCCGCCGCCTTTGCCTTTCTTTGAAAGAACTTTGAAAGGAAATAGACGGCCGGTCTTTAGCATGGTGTGAGATTAAAACAAAACAGTGCAAAAAGGGCCTCAAGTACCTTATTATCTAACAAAAGGTCAAGGTCAGGTTTCTGCAGAGATGGTGTAGGTAGGATCTCAGCCTTCGCTCCTTGAGGGCCAGGTGGCCACTTTGTGCAGGTGGGAACACACCTGGTCGTGTTAGGACTTTTTGCACCAGGGCCTGGACACGCACATTCAGGAGACCACGGCCACGCGAGGCTGGAGAGGCTGGATATGAAGGACTGAAGGAGCTGACAACTTTGATCTTGGAGAAGCAGCAGCCTGCGGGAGTTGGTCTTCCTTACCCAAAGAGCCGCCATACGTACGTAAGCGCCTGGGACAGCCTGGTGAGCCGCCGGCCCTCTTCCTCACTGGGCCTTGAGATAACGGAGCAGGGTCTTGGAAGAGGGGGGTTCTGTGATCTGATTTAGCTGGTGGAGACAATGGAATCTGCACGGGAAGGAACAGGGGGGCTTCCGTGGGTCGGGAGGGAGCGCTTGGGGGCTGGTGAGAAGCCACGTTTGAACGGCAGGCACCTAGTTTCAGAGGGCGACCATTGTGCATTTGCCTGGGGGAAACGATGGGCGTCATTTGGTGGTGTATCTGGAAACCACTCTTGAGGAAGTAGCCGGAGATTCCAAGCAAGTCGCTCCGTCCCCATGGCAGGCTGGGGTCTCTCAGTCTTCGCAAGAGGAAAGATAAAGACGCTCCTCAGATGGGATTGGGATCATCGGAGAGCAAAGAGGAGATGCTAGAAACTTCCATTTGTTCTTTCTATTGGTTCTCTTGTACCGGGATGAAGCAGAGACTTCTCGGTCCTCAGTCTCTTGGATTTGTTTTTCGGAGAGAGAACTGAACGGTGATCAGGGAGAGAATCGAAGTTCCAGTCTCCTGGTCCCGGGAGGAAGCAGACCCAGAGCCAGGTACGCCCCCCATGGAAAATCCCAGTCAATTCCCAGGGTCAAAGCCAGCTGCCGCTCACACATTCAAAGGAACGCTTTTCCACTGAACCCTGAAGTGTATCCGCCTAGAATGTCCAGTCCCAGCCCTTCGGTGGCATTGAAAAAGAACGAGACAAATAAGGGAGAGGTTGATGGGGACCCGGGTGGCAGAATCAGGAATGCAGACACTGCCCCTTATCTCCCACGCAATTATTTTTATCTCCCGCACAATTATTTTGGCCACTGTACCCTTCTGCTTTCCTGCAGACAGGAGCAAATTAGCTTCTTCCAAAACATTCAGCCCGGCAGGAAAATGACTCCGAGGTCAATCATCCGTCCTCGTATCGACTGAAGGAACAGTGCACTTGCTGAAAGGGTCGATGCTGGTTTTCTACCCTTGACATGTTTATTAATAATTGAGGATATGGCGGGGGTGGGGAACGGGAAGCTTCCGGAACTGATGTTGGCCGTCAAGTGTCACATAGCCCAGAGAAAAGAGGATCAGAGGCAGGGGAGCAAGCTGGTGGGCTGGGACTCACGCCGGCTCAGCCCTGGGATGCGCAGGGATGCTGCTGGGGATTTTAAAGTGGCTCCCGTTTAGGGTGGTTTTACTGTGGTTTATGTTTTAATGACCTAAGAAGATGATGCCAGACCTCTCCTGTCTGCATGAACAGCAGCGTGTTGATTGTTTCTAAAAAGCAAGATCCGGTTTTGCACCCATGCTTGGCCTGGGAAGAAGAGAGCTCACCGCGTCTCCCTCCTCTGCCTCCGCCGGTGCCTCCTGTTCCCGGGGAGGGGGTGCTTGGCCTCTCACTCCGCAAGAGTGCCCCCTGTCCACACCCGGTCCTGCCCGATTGACGCGGGGTATGTCAATCACCAGGTGGACCCTGCTGCAAGAAGCGGGTTTCTCCTGCCTGGCCTTCTCGGGATCCTTCGTGGGCGAGGGCGTCGGATGCAGCCTTGGTTCCACCCTCACCTAAACACTGGAGTCTGTAGGCGCTCTGCCCCATGATAAGAAGATCCCGTTAGAAACGACATGTATGTGAGAGGCGGAAATAGGGTCCATGAGGGAAGTTCGGGGGCCAAGTTGGGTAGGTTATGTGGCCAAACGCTAGTCTAGGTCTTGCTAGGAAGATCCTTTGTAGGTGCAATTAAAACTCCATCCCTTGACATTAGGAGATGGTCCTTGATCAAATGAGTGGGCTTCATCCAATCCCCTGAAGACCTTCGCAGCAAAATCTGAGGCTTCCTGGAGAGAGAGAAGCGCGCTCTCAAGACTGAAGCATTCAGATCCTACCTGAGTTTGCAGCCAGTCAGCTGTCAACGGCTGATTTCAGACTCGTCAGTCTGATTGTGGTGTAAGCGGGCTCCTTGCAAGTCGACGTAAATGCGTCTCACCCACCCCCAGCTACCCGTCTTCTCTATATATATCATCCGTTATCTACCTACCTCTAGGACTTATCTATCCATCTATTTCTATCAATGCATGGATCGTCTACCTTTCAATTGCTTGTCAATCATATCTATTATCTATCTACATGTACAATTTTATCTATTTACTATCTTTCTATCCTCTTTCTCTGTCAATGCATGCATATTATCTTTTAATCAACTGTCGATCATATCAATTATCTACCTACATCTACAACTTTATCTGTTTACTATCTTTCTATGTTTCTCTATCAATGCATGTATATTATCTTTCAATCAACTGTCAATCATATCTATTATCTACCTACATCTGCAACTCATCTATCTCCTATCTATCTATCTGTCTATCTATCTATCTATCTATCTATCTATCTATCTATCTATCTATCTATCTATCTATCCTGGTCTGCTGTCACCCTTAATATTGAATGGGTACGTCCATGTGCTTTGAATCATTGCATCAGGCATGTCCAAATTTATACTCCCTCAAATTTTCTCCTTCGACAGAGACACCACTGGCTCAGAAATACAACACTCCTACAAGAATCACTTCCTATGTCAATTACGAAGCAATGCTTCTGTAATCCAAAAGGTGAACAGGTTTTTGCTACATGGGAAAACCATGCTCAGGATAGTGAAGCTAATTAATTCTGCTCTTCATATCTGAATGCATGTGTCTGCCCAAGAGTCTCCCACTTACCTCTTGACCATCTAGCGACATGAGAGCCGCCGGGGTCGCCTTATTTACCATGGCTATACCCCATGGTTGTGTTATTCTAAATTTTCATTTGTACTTTCAGATTCTAACCCATTTGCTAACTTGGATTGTTTTTTACAAAAGCAACCTAGCTCTATTATTTTATCAAATGTTATTCAATAAAATTTGATAGAGATCTGGTACCAGAAAAAGAAAATGTTTACACAAAGATCGCTCCTACAACTTACAGCTCAGAGCGATATTCGATTATTCATAATTGCAAACAATAAACTGTTTCAGTGTCTACAAATGTCTTAGATGATTTCTAAGCAATGTTCCCCAGCTAAGAAAATCCTTTTTTTTTTTTTCACTCTTTTCCTATCCTGTTAGTGCATCTACTTTAAGTATTAAATGGAAGAATTAGATTCCTAGGAGACAAGGAACACAGAAAAAGACATATGAATATTTAATCATTGAAGTAGGAAATATATCACAAAATAACGTGGGAAATTTTATTGCCTCCAAAAGTGTTCTTCTTTTAAAACCTCTTTTTTTATAAATTATTTTTCTTGGTTCCTTGTGCTGCTTAAATTTTCTCTGATGCCTTTGCAATGATATTGCTCTGCAGACACCTGAGTTATGTCATATCTCCAGATCATATGAGTACGTAGCCATAGCAACGGGTAGTGCAGGTAATGGCCCTGATATTATATAGATTCATGAGCCCTTAAAGTTAGACCTTCCCATCTTAAACATCTCCACCCTTAAGAATTAGTTACACTGGATATTTTACATGTGACATTCACATATTCTAAGTGATTTCCTTGAAATACGTATGAGGATATGTATCCAGACATCCCAGATAAAAACAGAGATTCTATTTTGACATGGCAGGAGTGCAAATTGTAAGTTGAAAGAGAAACATCCATAAACCTCACCACTTGACATTGGTGGAAACTGAAGCCTGAATTAAATTGCAATTTGCAGGTTTGTGTGCATTTATTACCTTAGGAATTCGCACAGTACAGAAAGAGCGAGCTTGGTTTTGCAGAGGTGACATCTTGCCGGGTGATGAGTAAGTCCTCGTGAATCCTCAATTAGTGAGATCAGCAATAAAGAAGCTTTATTGTGGGCAGGAAATAATAAAGGAGAGGGTCTTCATCTGCTATTTGCAGAAGGGACTTGTCATCAGGGGTGAAGAGCTGTCTTTCATCTGTCCGCACCGTGCTTCCAACCATGCACCATGTGATTCATGAAAATGATAAGGGTCTCCTGCACCTCTTGGGGGTATAGAATATGATGCACGGTTTGCAAGGTAAGAATTAACACAAAAAGTTAACAGCAATAATCTCTATTCTTGTGGAGGCCAACTTATTTTCCTAAATAAATTTTATTAACCCCTCTCTTTTGGCATGCATTCATTTTGAGGATCAGTGTTCGATTCTCCCTGCTTACTGTTTGTGCTAGATAATATGTTTTAGTCCTTTTTTTCACTGCTGTGACCAAAAGACTGGACAAGACCCACACAGACGAGGAAAAGTTCACTTGGGGGCTCACAATTTCAGAGGTCTCAGTCCATAGACAGCCAGCTCCGTTCCTTGGGGCTGGAGGTGAGGCAGAACATCATGGCGGAAGGGTGTGGTGGAGGGAAGCAGCTCAAGACATCATGCCGGGAAGCAGAGAGAGAGACTAAGCTCAGCTCACAAAATATAACCCCCCAAAACAGCCCCCAGTCATCCCTCTACCCGCCTAAAGGTATCATCCGGTTAATCCATTCAAGTGGATTAATCCCCTGATTAGGCTAAAGCTCTCATAACTCAGTCATTTCACCTCTAAACCTTCTTGCACTGTCTTGCTTACATATGAGACTTTGGGGGACACCTAATTTCAAGCCGTAACAATAGAATATAAGGACAGCTCCCCATTTCTGTACCCCT
Organism: Sciurus vulgaris; assembly: GCF_902686455.1. Lineage (NCBI taxonomy): Eukaryota > Metazoa > Chordata > Mammalia > Rodentia > Sciuridae > Sciurus > Sciurus vulgaris. Next base: position 133,843,678 of record NC_136471.1, on the reverse strand, counting down.
GTGTCTTCTCAAAGCAAATTGGAAAGGAAGCTCCATCAAACCTCTTTGCACAAAAAGAATCCTTGCTTCTTTCCTTTTGGCTTCTGTAGCTGTTGCTGACGCCCAACACCTGCTCAAGAGGAACTCACACGTTTTCTGCAGCTCTGTTGGGGGAAGGTCCAAGGTCTGTGTGTGTTTCTCCCTGACATATCCCTTTCTGTAAACTCCGTTCTGCGTTCCCATCAAATCCGGCCTCTTGAAAGTGGTTAGACAGACCGCATGTGCGTGTTGGGAATGTTCTGTGGCCCAGCCATTTGCTCAGGTTCTTTGAGAGTGAGTTTTATCTGTTACAAACATAGTCAGGACAGCATTTCTCTTCACACCTCCATTTTTTTTTTTTTAAAGACCTGATGCAGCTGAAGTTTCTTTGACTTACGTGACTAGAGATCCTCCCAGAGGAGATGAACCAGAGCCTTATTCTAGATAATGTCTTCAGAGTCTGGTGGTCACTACCCAAATTCTGCCCTGGAAATCAAGCAAAATGAATACCCACTAAAGAGTCGATGAAGAGTTTTTCTTGGTTGTAGAAAAGTCTGTCCTGTGTTCTCAATGGACCTTCCGGACTGAGGAATCAAGTGACTTTCCATGAAAGACATGAAGATCTTTGAAAATGTTGCCAGATTCTGTGATTTCTTCCCCACAAGGGAGCAAAGGGGTGGAAGCACCACCATTAAAGATAATGAACCTTAGATCATTACAATATTATGTGCTCGCTTGAACAGATCACGATGCATTCCACTTTTTTGCAAAACTATATTGCAGCAGTTAATAAACAATTTATCAATGAAAGACTGCGGAGCAGGGGAAGAGTCCCAGGGTGGGAGGCAGAGAGAGAGAGAGGAGTCCTGGGGATTGAAATGGAGCTAATGATGATGTTTTAGTCAGCTTTTTGGCTGCTGTGACTTAAAGACCCAGCCAGAACAATCGTAGAGGAGGAAGAGCTTATTGGAGGTCTCAGTCGATAGAAGGCTGTCTCCATTCCTTGGGGCTCAAGGTGAGTCTGAACATCATGGCGGAAGGGCGTGATCAGGAAGCAGAGAGAGTCCACTGGCCAGATGCAAATCTATACCCCAAAGCCACACCCCAATGCCCACCTCCTCCAGCCACACCCCACCTGCCTCCAGTGACCACCCAGTTAATCCCATCAGGGATTCACTCACTGATTAAGACTCTTGTAAGCCAATCATTTCTCCTCCAAACCTTCTTGCATTGTCTCACACATGAACTTTTGGGGGGACACCTCACATCCAGACCCTAACAGATGTTGTACGTGCACATTTAAGAATACGTCGAATAGATCCCCACTTTTATGTGTAACTGGAACGCGCTAATAAAAACGTTTAAAAATAGGCATTTCCCCGTGGAAAGGCGTCTCATTTTCAAGAGAGGTTAACTGGGATACATTGAATAAAAGAGAAATTTGTTATCTATCAAACACATGTGAGAGCAGGATTAATAAAACTTGGCAGGATTTTAGTTGTCTGTCATTGATTGTGTGTGTATGCGTGCATGTGTGCGTGTGTGTCTGTGTATTTGGGTGACTTAATTCTGCTGTGGGAAGGGGACATAATATAAATAACATCCCTTAATTTATCCAGCTGTGGAATCTTGCTTTTCTCAACACAGCTGATACCTAGGGATAAATCTCAAAAGAATGTTCCTACAAAGAACAGCTCTGTGAAGGCATTGCTTTGGGCCTTTTCCAGAGGCCCTGATTAAAGTGTAAGGACCCCACAAATGACCATTGGAACAAACTGGGGCCACCTCGGAGCTCAGATTCCCTGCCTGCACCCTGGTATCGCTGCAGGGCAAGCTGTTGACATCACCGAGGCCAGATTCTGGCTTACTTGGCACAGGGAGGCCGCAGAACTCTTGAAAGCTGCCCAGATCCTTCTAACGGACAGCCAAGGTGGGCAGCGCCTGGCAGAGTCCTGGCAAGGAGGGGTTCCTGGATGCTTCCCCAGTAACACTCCCGGCTGCGGGCAGATCCCTGGAAGGTGAGATTTGGAACCCAGAGCTGGGACCTTCTAAGCGGGTGGCGGAGGATGTGTCCAGAGTCTGCAAACGCAGCCATCCAGGAGAACTTACAACCCGGCTTGGCCTCTGGGACACAGAGGCTATTGAGTTTTGTAACAGAAAGACTTAAAAAAAAAAAAAAATGTCAGGAAAACGTGTTTCCTTCCTGCATTTGACACCGTTGGCTTTGGGCCGGTCCTGGCTTTGGGGCAGGTAGGAAGGTGTACTTTCACCTTCAAGGAGCCCGAGACGGTTCTCTTGCTGTGGTTCATACTGTGCCTATCGCGTCGGAAGCAATCCCCATTCATCAACTACGCACCCCGTCCCCGTGTTTAAATTCCGAATGGACACTTGACACGAGAGGCCTTCATTAGGAATCAGCGGCCTGCTGGTGGCGGTAAGTGTGAGGCCAGTTCCAGGTACGGATTTGACACTCATGGAATGGCATCTCCCAGGCCGGAGCGCCAGCCAGGGCTCCCTGGGTCTCTGACGGCCCCGGGCGCTGTTCCCTTCATTAAAATGCATCCCATTCTCCTCTGGTTTGTAAACAGAAGCCAGCAGTCAATAAGGGTCCCTGGAACCCATCTATTCACTTGCGTTTGTAGCCGGTAGGCGATGTCACCTCTCCGCAGGAAACGGATGCCTCTTCCCCAGTCTTAAATAATTAAAAGCCTGTTCGACAGTGAGCATCCGTCTTGCTTTCTACTATTTCATTTCCATTCTCTATTTCTTCTTAAGAAAATAAGGTCACAAGTTCAAATACATGGCAAAAAATATATATACATGTGTATATAGGGTAAGATTTATTTTTACATAAGTACCATGTCTACTTCCAGACAAGCAGCTTCGGATCGTAGACTTGACTGAGGTACAAACTGCAAAATTGTTCTTTTTTCAAAATTTTTGCTTGTGATCACATCAAAAAAGCCATTAAGTTTTTATTTCTTCCTGAAAGTATTTCTTTTCCATGACTAAAATGCCCAAGCCCTATCAAGGAATTTTAAGCAATAAAGGCTAAAAGGATTTCTGGGTTTCTTCAGCCCTCCCTCCCTTTTAAATAAAAAATAATATTGAGTGGAAAGCAAAGCACATTCACGGCGCGCAGTGTGGCTGTGTACTGTCGCACGTTGCCTGCGGGTTTTGAAAGGGACTCTTGGAAAAGGGTGTTTGGCTCTGAGCTCTGCTTTCCCCGGACTGCATTTGCCTGGGGTCCCCGCCAGGTAGTGGGTGCCCACCCAGTGCACAGGTGGCCCCTGACTTGAAGCTCCAGGTCACGCTGCCCGGGGCTCTGCCGAGTCCTGTGGACCTCAGAGGACTGTGCATCCTGCCCACCCCACAGAAGGACCAGGGGGAAAGCGATGGCCGGAGGCAGGGCCACCTACCTGGGAGGAAAGGCAGATGAGCAGGCCCCAGGAAGACAGGGAGCCAGCCACCCTGTGGGGGTCCATGGGGCTGGCCCTCCTCCATCTCTTCTCTGCGCTGCCCAGGCTGGCGCCCCAGGTCTGAGCTCCCGGTGTCCCTGGATGGTGCCAGCTGCTCCGGCTGAGCCGTCCTTCCTGAGCAGGCCCTGCAAACCCCACACCCAGCACATGCATTTCACCCCAGAATCTTCTCTCCCTCCTCTGCCACACTTTGCTGGACTCCACTGAGGCCGAACATGGACACATCAAGCTGAAATCACACACGTAAGAAAGCCTAGCTCGTTCCACAGGCCGGAACAAAACCTTGCAGGGTAAACTCGAGTTTCACTTTTAGCACATTTTCAGACCATATTCTGCGCTCGGATAGCGATTCCCCTTGGAAGCCCTGGTTCTCAGCAGGCTGTAAAACACCAGGGCCCCAAGAGCCCACTTTCTGTGCCCGGAGCCCTAGCCACCTGAAGGGACAACGTGCGCTCACATTGAGAGAGAAGGCCTGGCCTGGATGTCCAGGTGGATGGCCCTGGGGGACCCTGGCTTTGTCTTGCACTCGCTGGGAACCGGGCAGGTCAGTCTTGCTCGTAGGAAGCTCCTTGCCAGCAGGCACACCAGGGCCCCTGCTTCCTGGGATGCCGCTCGGACAAGCCCCCAGCAGGCTGGTGCTGGTGAGGTTGCTGCCTCCGTGGCCCCACATGGGAGACTCTTTTCTCGGTGGCCACGTCGAGGAGCAGAGGGCGCTGAGGAATGGACACACTGCATGTCACTCGGCCAGCCTGCCACCAGGGCACAACATGCCACGCGGGAGAAGACCTCTTCTCGGCACTGAGCCCCCCTCCCCAGCCCTACTTTGCATTTTATTTATTGACAGGGTCTCACTGGGTTGCTTACCGCCTTGCTTTGGTGGAGGCTGCCTTTGAACTCGCCATCCTCCTGCCTCAGCCTCCTGAGCTGCTGGGGATGACAGGCAGGTGCCACGGTGCTGGACCCCTTCAGCAGCACTTTTCAATAGTGTCTTGTACCCCTGGGCCTCCGGGTATCTTCTTCGGTCTCTTGGCAACCTAGCCCACTGTCTTGGTACAATCGGGCTGTGGACATGACATCTAAGTAAGACACTTGAGTCCACTGCGCAAAATAAATAGACTGGAAGAAAGAAAAGTTGGCCTTCCTTAGTTAAAACAAGGATGTGCGTTCTTTTCAACGATGTCAATGGTTAGATCTTCCTTATTCCGTTGAATGACGGACCCCCCTTGTCTATTTTGTGATGATGGTGAACGAAGTCATGTGGCTATTTCTAACTCCCTTTAAGTTTCTACAGAAACCCGGAAGTTAGGTGAGCAAAGCAATGGATTCACGATGCCTCCGTTCCCGGAACACAGAAAGGTTTTCTGTAGAAGCTTCATTTGCAAAGCTCGATTTTTTTTAACGCCCAGAAAGAGGCATTTCTCTTGAAATGATCGCTTCTTTTCTCATTCGACATCTGCAGAGTAAGAGTAATATTTTCTTCTTTTAGAGAAAGGTAAGACCATTTTTCAAGCGAATCCACCCAAATGTATCCACGGGAGGAGGTGCTGATCCTTTCAGGCCACGTCTGCCCTAAAGATGGAACCGTACCGTCCACGCCCAGGCAAAAATAACTTCGGATTTAAATAGGTGATATTGTCTCACGTATAGAAGGTGAGCCTTCCTGTGAGACAGAAGTAGCTGCTGTTTTAATACTCAAAGCGAGAGCCCGCGGCCTTATTTTTTCATACCTGTCCTCTATTTGGGACGTAATTAATGGCGAGGTTCAGCTTCGTCCTTCAAAAGACTTTTGCCTTTTCTAGTGGGAGTGAGTCACTGGATCACAATGAACTAGTGTTATATTTTTAGCCACTTATTCGTCTATTTAGTATCTCACGCATGTACTTACTGCCAGTCTTCTTCCGGAAGCTTCTAAGGTGTTCGCACTCATTAAGCAATGTTATGCTTGTGACATAGAACTCTGAATTTGCAGGCATCAGCACTCTGGCACGTGAAGCCAGAATGCTCTGGATGATTCCAGATGAGAAGGCTGATTCTGGTAGTGGATTCAACAAAATGTCCAGTATTCAAAGTGGCTCAACTAATCGACATGTAATTATTATACCAAGTAAATACACACATTAACCTGGGTTTCCAGCCTAAATTGACTCACTCAGTTTACCGCACTCCCCCCACCTGTGTGGTAAGACCATTGTGTCCCTATTGCCCTTGCTGCTGGTGAAATTTTAAGCTCCCACTTTCTAGAAATAAGAAAGAGTTGGAAGACTTCTGCTGACCACAGCTAGGAGCTGAGATTTCTATTAAGCTGGGACTCTAGGGAGGAAGAAAAAAATCAAAAGACAACTTTGGTACCAAGAACTGAATAAGCACTCTGCAAATTCAATAAGCAGACTCATAACTCTCTGTCACATCTCTGGGCAGAAGCTCCAGACTGTGAATGTGTCTCAGTCCATTTTCTCTTGGCTATAAACAAAACGCCTGAGGCCAGATTCTTTATGAAGCAAAAAGGCTTATCATTACTCATAGTTCTGGAGGCCCCAGGGCATGGTGACAATTTTCTGCTTGGCCTTGACCTCCTGGCAGATGGCATGACAACGGTCAGAGCACATGCGTGTAAAGATCACATGTTGAGACAGGAAACCAGAGGTGGATTTAAAAGGTTAGTCTTGCTCCTTCACAACAACACATTCTTGATGAACCATCCCAGTTCTGGAGACAAGCATTAATACCTGTGAGAGCAATGGCCCCTTGTGGTCTAGTTACCTTGTACTGAACGCTACTCTTAACGTTTCACACTCCTCAGAGCTATCACTCTGGTGACAAACATCTCAGCACACGGACTTTTAGGGACACAAACACAAACCTTATCCACACCCACAAACAAACTTCAGTACAGAGTCTCTAATGTCTCAGGAGACTGCAAGGGAGAAGCAGAGAATGCCTGGAAAGAAGGAAGAACAACCATAAAAGAAACAGAAGTCATGAAACAGGAACAGGCAGAAACCAAATAAGAACAGGTGGTTTTAAAAAAGTTGCAAAATTCAAACTGTAAAAAGGGGAAAAGATAAAGTATAAACTCTCTACAATAAACAGAGCACTGGATAATAAATAGTTCTAGGAAGGACAGATAAATTAAGAAATAAAACACAAAGTTAAGTGATATATTACCAACATAGGTTTTGAAAGGGAGATGAAAGGGAAGACCAAAGAAATCACTGGAAATGTTCTTAAACTAAAGAAGAGTATGAGCTCTCAGATGGAAAGAACACACTGTGGATCAAACAGTTACCACACATTCACATAAAACTAAGAATATTAGAATGGGGCTAAAGCGAAGTACCTATACAAGAAAAGTGGCTGATTATGAAAGAAAGATGACAAGATGTCTTGCAATAGATTCACACAAACATCAAGACCTGCAAGAAAGGTACTGAGAAGTAGCTCATGAGTGCCGAGAAAAAGTAACCATCAATCAAAAATCCAATACCCAGCTAGCCTTGACCAAGATGATGGACATAGAAACACATTTCCAAATGTAGAAAGACTGGGAGTTCAAGACCCACATATTCTCAATGAACAAATTGATGGGGAAATTCCATTATGACCCCATGTGCATGTGTGACTGCATGACCCCTGTGATCCCGCAACATGGACAATCAGAAACATGAGAGATCGCACTCCATTTATGTCTGATCTATCAAAATACATCAATGCCTTCTACTGTCATGTGCAACTCATTAGAACAAACTTAAAAAAATTTTTTAAAGTGGAGGGGGGTGGTTTTCAAATAGTGTAATCATGCTCCTTTTAAATAAGTAAAACAGACTCTCCAGTCATGAACTTGTACACACTCAACCCTTGGATCTCAACACTTGGAACTACCAGTTTCCTCTTCCCAAAAAGCGTTGGTCCTTCGGCTCTGTCCATCAACCGTGGAGTCCGTAGGTGGAAATTCAGAACAAGCACCCAGATTATCTCTCGTTTACGATGACTGGCTTCTTCTAACGTCTAGGGTGGTGCTACCTCAGCTTAATGTGGACGGAAATTCCCCAGGGACCCTGTTCCGTGCAGACTCTGGTTCCATGAGTCTGCAGCAGGGCCTGAGCTTCTGCAGTTCCAAACAGCCCCCAGGATATGCTGAGGCTAGAGGAGGAGAGGGCCCACTGTGAACGGTGATTGAGCTTCAGAAAACGTACTAAGTACAACAAAAACTACCATGAGAAGCCAGATGTCCTTCTGTCACACTTTTCCATGTTGATCTCTCTCAAGGGGGACTAGAAGCTGTTCTGGGTAGAAAGGAGGGCAGGACACGACTTTTCTACCGAGCACTACGTGGTAAGTGTTTTGGGGCTTGGAGGGCCGCCGTTCAACCTTGCAGACTTCGTACATCACTGTGGCAAGAAAGCATCAGCGGATACCGTGTAAACCAAGGGCTGAGTTCTGCTGTGTTCCAGTAACACCTCAAATAACAAAATCAGAGGGCAGAGAGGATCCGTCCTAAGGGCCAAAGTTTGCAGATCCACAGACTAAAGGATAGCCTACATTACTCGCTTCTCCACCTCATTTCCAGTAGAACAGTTCCCAAACATTCCTTGATAGCTCTTGGTAATTCCCACGCATCCTGGGTACTGAGTGCAGTTTAACACTATCATAGATAGAAATGACCACCGAGTTCTTTGCATATGCCCAGGGTTGTCTGCTGGACCTAAGGAAGTTGGATACTTGGGAAAGGGATCTTGAGTCTTCCACTTTCCCCCCTGACTGATATCTGACGACCTCTGACTTTGAAACAAAAGAAAATTCAGACCCAGGAAGGTTAAGCCAGCTACCCAAGCTCATAATCAGGATTAAGGGTGACTTTTTTTTTTTTAATAACAATACGATCTGCCCTTGCTGGGCCTGGTGGTGCACGCCTGTAATAATCCTGGGACTTGGGAGGCTGAGGTAGGAGGATCAAGAGTTCAAAGCCAGCCTCAGCCAAAGTGAGGCTCCAAGCAACTCAGTGAGACCCTGTTTCTAAATAAAATGCAAAAAGGGCCGGGGAGGTGGCTCGGGGGTCAAGGGTCCTGAGTTCAATCCCCAGTCCCCTCCTCTGCCCCCCAAAAATCTGCCTTTGCTGGAAATCTCTCAGGTCTTTGCAGGTCTGACTGCTGCTTTCAGATGAGATTCTGGTTCCCCCCGGCTCTCCCATAATACAGGCAAGACTCTGAGAAGGCACGGGAAACCCTTCTTGTTAGACTGGATTTAAAAAGGCTTTGCCAATAGAGAGATTGTGTTTGTCAATCCATGCTTTCCCCTGTCTGCAGCGATTTCTCTACGTGACCCCTGTTCCGGGGACAGGCACCGTTATCTGTTTCCCGGCTGCGGTTCATGAACTGTCAGTCTGCACTGCTGATAAGGGACAGCAGTTTCAGGTCATTTCATATTCTTTTTGCTGTGGCTCTCACCCAGATGCATCTTCTTCTTTCGGTTTGCTTTATCCAGTTGCTCTGGAAGCAAGTATGCTGACCTTATGCTAAATATTTAGCTAAGGACTCTCAAAGCTGAGGTTCGATGCTTAGAAATATATTATTCTAATTTTTCACAGAAGAATGCCACATCATGCAAGCAGCTCATGAATAAAACAACTGCACCACAGAAGAGTCAGCCAGGAAAGGCTTTTCTGCCTGAGAAAGGACAAGGAAATGCTCATTCTCCAAGGTGGAACTTAAAACCAGAGATCGTGCTGGGCACAGTGACTCACACCTGTAATCCCAGAGACCCTGGAGCTGAAGCAGGAGGATTGCAAGTTTGAGGCCGGCCTCCGCAACGTAGGGAGATCCTGTCTCAAAAAGAAAAATAAAAAGGACTGGGAGGTGGCTCAGTGGTAGAGCACCCTTGCTATCATAAAGAAAAAAGAAAAAGAGAGAAAAAGAATAAACTGCATTTATGACTGCATGACCCACGTGATCCTACAATGTGTACAATCAGGAAAATGGGAGACGACACTCCATGTATGTCTGATCTATCAAAATGCATCAATGCCTTCTGCTGTCATGTGCAACTCATTAAAACAAATTAAAAATTTAATAAAACAAAAAATAAAATAAATAAAAAGCACAGAGAGAGAAAATTTCCATCCCATTCTGCATTTTGAAAGCATTTTGAAAGCTGCTTCTACCTGTTAGTCAAGCCAAATAATATGCAAATTTTTACTTTTTTGATACTCGGGAGGAAAAATAGGCAGAATGATATCAGGAAGCAGGAATCTTGCCTTCCAGATATGCAATCCACCTGTGTTCTTTTATCAGTCAGTCAGAACGACTTTGAATGGAGACACCTGGACGGGTTTCCTGCCAGGGGAGCTGTGATCTTGCAAGCGAGAGAGAGAGAGAGGAGAGAGAGAGAGAGAGAGAGAGAGAGAGACAGAGAGAGAGAGAGACAGAGAGAGAGAGAGAGACAGAGAGAGAGAGAGAGAGAGAGAGAGAGAAAGACTCTCGTGTCACAAAGGCACATCCTTTGAAGCACCACACACAGAGGAAGTCAGCATAAAAGAACAAACGTCTCGGCCGGCAGTTTGCTGATCTGCACGTGCAGATGCACACTGCTCAAATGTCATGCTACTACTGATTTGGGGTCACTGGAATGCTCATTTCTAGGAGCCAAAGGTGCTGGTGATAGCTCCAATGTCTGTCTGCTCCGCGTCTCAGGTTCTGGTTTTATTGCCACCGGGTTACGGTATTCATAGGGGGGAGCCCATGGGAGGTGGATTTACATTTTGCTATAGTTTGGATCTGAAATGTCCCCTAAGGGCTCCTGCACTGAAGTCTTAGGCACCAAACTGTGGCATTATTGGGAGGTGGTGGAGCCTTTAAGAGGCGGGGCCTCATGAAGGAAGTTAGATCTTTGGGGGCGTGGCCTAAAGGGGTAATAGGACCAGGTCTTCTCTTCGCTTCCTGGCTGTGAAGTGAGCAGTCTCCACCATGTGCTCCTGCTGTGAAGTATTATGCTGTCCAAAGAAATGGCCAAGTGGCCTTGGAATATAACCACTTAACCAAGAGCAACCATAGACCTTTCTCTCTCTCTCTCTCCCTCCCTCTTTCTCTCTCTCTCTCTTAGAACTGGGAATGGAATCTGGAGATATTTTACCGCCCAGTCTTTTTCATTTGTTTGTTGTGAGACAGAATCTCTCTAAGTTGCAGAGGGTCTGCTGAGTTGCTGAGGCTGGCCTCCCACTTCTGATCCTCCCCCCTCAACCTCCTGAGTCACTGAGATCCCAGGCCTGCACCACCACACCTAACAACCTTTCCTCCCTTCAAGTTGATTCTCTCAGGTATTTTGTCACAGGGACAGAAAACCGACGAACCCACTCTCTCGGGCTTGGATTTCTCCTTTGTGAAATGGGTGTATTGACATCTCATAGATCAGATGAAGACTTAGCAGAGGATACTTATAAAATGCTAAGGAGACTGTCTAGTCTTTAAAGGGTCCATATATACTCAGAAGTGCTCCCTTAGAGCACAGCCACGGTGGCTCAGTGCTTGATACACAGGAACAGGATAAGTCAGCATCCCCGGCCCCGAGACAGTCTGAATCAGCACTGCGTTGGCAAAGCAGAGATCAGCGGTGCTTGGTTCTGCATTTTATTGCGCAGAGGAACCGGTAGATTTAACTTGTTTAAACCAGGAGGAGATATCTTTTCTATTGACAATAGTCCAAACCCACCTGAACAAATTCAATTTCATGAATTGCCAGGTAGGCCGACGATTACCGGTCTCTCCCCTCCTTCACCCCTACAGCTTTCTTTGAAAGGAAAATCCTCCTGCAAAGGATTTGTACCTCCGGAGGAAAGAAATAAGAGCGGTGGCGTAAACCTGAATAAATATTAGAAGCGACGGTGGCTCCTTGCTTCGCTAAGCCTGCGTGCGCCTGGGGGTCTTCAGCGTCTTCCATTTTCATTACATGCTTATTCTGGGTTCAAACTCCTACGGATCCTGGAAGAGAAATCAGAGGGGGCTTAAGCTTTTCAAACACCTGCTTATGGGGGGGAGCTCGACAAGAAAGTGGGGCTTCCAATGATCTCCTGTTCTGCCTGGAGGTGACTTCATTCTCGCGGGTCGAGTGACCGGGTGAAGTCGCCATGGCCTCATTGCCATCTGCGGCCCCACGTGGTGCCACGTGTGACCAGCATAAGCCAGCTACTTTTTCCTAAAGAGAGCGACATGGGGCTGCTTTCCTTGGGAGAGGCGGGAAACAGATCCGGGGCACGGTTCCCGGGAAAACTTCTGCTTTCCAAACTTGAACCCCCTGGGGAGGTCTGTGAAGGGTGCGGGCTGGGGACTCTGCTCAGCTGACTCGTCACGGGCTCTCCCGCCTCCTCTCCAACCACTAAAGCAAGAGTCAGGCGCCTGGGCAGCTGGAGGGCATCAAATAAATAAACCAACATAAGTGAACAGCCTCAAGCAGGCCAAGTGGCCCTGGCCCGGCTTTGCTATGGGGAGACCCGGGTCTGACTCAACCCGCACCTTGTCCCTCCGTGAAGCAGGGCGGAATCCCGAGTGAGATGCGGACCTACGTCAAGGCAGGGACAGATCCAGTCCTCGCACTGTTTTTTTCGGCATTTCGTATGGGTTATGTGTAGACGGGTGGATGGTTCACAGCGAGGGATCTGCTTTCCAGAGAAGTCCATGTGAGAGACAGAGATCTCCGAGGTGTCAGTTCCCTACCTCTGAGAAAGACAACCTTTGAAAGGGAAGTGGGTCGCTCCTGGAAGGTCATCCGGGAACACGATCTAGATCTTCCTGGCACACAACCAGCCTTCCGAGGAACTGGGGTTATTTTGAAAGGACACTACTGGGCTCGATTTTGTTCTTCTTTGTAAATACAAAGGAAGGCCAGAGAAGAGAACAGGACAAGAGGAGCGTAGGCCCCGCTTGACAAACCCATGGAAAACGGCGTGACGGAATTTAAATTTGCCTGGGAGTCAATCAAGAACAGGTCCCCCCAAAACAATCAATTCTCCAGCCTGCGGAAACATGGGACGCGTTCCCAGCCTGCAGGAAAACAGGACGAAGAGATTAAAATGGAAAGAGATTAAAATCACAAAATGACAAAGAGAAGCCTCAACTGATAATTAATGCTCTCAAAGATGATTTGAAAGCCCACGGAGCGGGAATAATAGCTCACAAGGATGTGAGAAAGGAAACTTTTCTAAAGTGAAGAAACAACCTGATCCTTGAAGAGGTTTGCTTGGGTTTCCAGAAGTGTCCCTAAAAAGTGGAACGGAAGGGAGACGGGCAGTGCCATTGTTATTTAAATAAAAGGGAAGGGACACCTCTAAGTACGCCGACAAAGAATGCAGGTGACAGGATGGAAGCGTGCCTGGCTGGATTCCTGCTCCTTTGTAATGCCAGACAATAAAAAATCAAGCAAAAATCCACACATGATTGACAGGTTGGTATTCAGGACCCCAGAGAGATTTTCCTCCAGTGTAAATTCCGTGCCGAGATCTTCTGTGTAGGATGCAGAGTAGGCACCATACAAATAGCTTTCCTGCAACTAAATAAAAAAAAAAGAAAATGAGTGGATGTATATTCCGGTTTAGCAAGATATAGATTGAAAAAAGGAACAGAAAATTCATCCTGATGACAGACCCAGGGTTGATTTGTTAGGCTCTCTAAATGTGATTGCGATTGAAAGATGAACTCAACGGAATCGTTGGAAAGGGTTCAAGCGTAAACACAGAATATTATTGTGGTTACCGCTGTCGTACGAGCGCCCACACGGTGCAACTCACTGTATCCCAGAGTTGGCCTAAGAAAAAATAAAATCTCCAAGTACCAGACAGCATCCAGAAAAATCAAAGCAGAATCCAGGGTGTTGAGAAAAATAGGCCGAAGTCTTCTCTTGCAAGTCACACGGTGAGCAGATAAGTAACATATTATAGCCCAAATGCATTGAGGAAAACAGATGGAACAACATACCCAAGATGACATGACATTTTCTAAGAAGCGGATTCAGGATTTCAGATGGGATCCCTAATTATTGAGGCTACGTTAGCCTGTTAAGGTAGCAAAAATCCAGACCAGCCCTGTCAAGGGTATCTCCACGCTGGAATCACGAAGGAACCGTAAAAAACTAGCAATGCCTGTTCTTCTCAACACCCTGGATTCTGCTTTGATTTTTCTGGATGCTGTCTGGTACTTGGAGATTTTATTTTTTCTTAATTGACCTGGAAAAGTTGCATAGGTTGATGGGGTAGAGGGTGAAAATTGGATAATGTAGGCAATGCCTCGTGACCAAATCAAGGTGATCGGCCTGGCCAGCTCCTTACACATTTAATATTTTTATGTGTCGGGAGACTTCAGACTCTTCTAGTTATTTCAAAAGGCATCATAAGGTGTTGTAGACTTAGTCCCCCAACAGTGCCGTGGAATACCAGCGTTGATTCCTCCTGCATAACTGTATTTTGGTACGCGTTTATCTGACCTCTCTCTGACCCCTGCTTCTTCCTCCTCATGGTGGGCTCTACAGACAACTAGTGTACTGTCTGATATGAGAGCAACATTTTGAACGTCCACCAACAACTGACAATAGGTGGTGCCTGACGTTATGCACATGGCTTCTTTTGCATCCGTCCGTACAGTCCACGACATAGCAAATGGGCTGTGTACGGGCACCATGCTTTCTTCATCCATTCAGCTGCTAATGGACTTCTGGGTTGATTCCAGGGCGCGGCCGTTGTGAAGAGTGTTGCAGTCACGTTGAGTGGGCGGGATCTCTTTGGCAAGCTGGCTTCGTTTCCCTTGGATGTCCACTAAGAGCAAGGACTCGTGCATCATCTGGTGGGTCCATGCTCAGCTTTGTGAAGGGAACTCCATTCCATTTTCCATAGTGGCTGTCCTGATTCACATTCCCACCAAAGCGTAGGAGAGCTTTCAAAAAATCCTCTGATGATTCTAACATGCATACAAGTCGGGAACCACTAATTTTAAAAACTGTACCGGATTTCTTCACTGATTTTGAAACTTGTACCAGATTTCTTCTACAAAACCTGAAAACTGTGTGCGAGGAACAGAAAATTTTTATCTGTCACTGTTTATGTGAAATCATCAGCAGTTACAGGTTGTTTTTTTTTTTGATAATTAAAGATTGGTTGATAAGCATTTCAGACATTTTGAGGATGTGCTGAAAGAAAATCCACTCAAAGGAATTGTTCCCAACAAATGCGGCTTACCTAGACCAGTGGATCTCAACTGGGCGGGATTGTGCCCCCAGGAGACACTTGGCAACATTTGGAGGTATTTATAGTTGTCATGAATAATGGGCTGGGGGGCTGTTGGCATCTAATGGGAGGAGGCCTGACCCATTGATAAGAATTTGGGGGAATGGCAAGGGTTTTTCATAGGGAGCATTTAATAAGCTCAATGATATATGCTCAAAACATTTACTGGTGCTCTTTGCCTCATAAAAATCATCTGTGGGTGCAATCATGTGCATATATACATATATGTGCACATGTATAACCATTTTTCTAAATTAATTTTTTAATTTGTTTTAATTAGTTGTCCATGACAGCAGAAGGCACAGATGCATTTTGACAGATCAGACATAAATGGAGGGTCGTCTCTCATTTTTCTGACTGTCCATGTTGCAGGATCACATGGTCATGCAGTCACACATGCACATGAGTCACCATGTCTGTTCCCTCTACTGTCCTTCCTGCCCCACACCCTTCCCTCCCTTCCCTCCCTCTACCTAATCTAAAGTACCTCTATTCTTCCCTATCCCCCACCTTATTGTGAATCAGCATCCGCATATCAGAGAAAACATTCTGCCTTTGGTTTTTTGGGTTTGGCTTATTTCACTTAGCATGATATTCTCCAGCTCCATCCATTTATCAGCAAATGCCATCATTTCACTCTTCTTTAAGGCTGAGTAATATTCCATTGTGTGTATGTACCACATTTTCTTTATCCATTCATCTGTTGAAGGGCAGCTAGGTTGATTCCATAGTTGAGCTATTGTGAGTTGCGTTACTATAAACATTGATGTGATTATTCTTTATTTGACTCCATGCCTTCAAACTGGACTGGAAGACTCCACAACCAATACAATGCTATCTTCCAAGAGAATCTGTTTCCCATTTCTTGACAATTGTTTGAACTTTGATCACATATCCATGCTGTTTGTTCAGCTCTAAAATTTGGGGTCATGTCTCACCTACATTCAGAGGTGTACTTTGAAAACATGCACTCCCATGTTCTCCTGTTTCCCAGAACTTTGCTGGACGCTGTGCTCTTTCAGCAGACACACACACACACACACACACACACACGTCTCCTACCCAAAGGGACATCTTGCTTGTGCTCACACTCGCCAACATTATTTCTGTATTCTCTTGGTTGTGGATCAGTCTTCCCAGACACATAGTCAGAGAAGAGACTCAAATGCCGGCAGGAGACGGGCGGCCATCACATAGCCACACAGGTATGATTCAGGTGGAGTGTGAACAGCAGGAACGGGGTGTCTGCCTGGGAGAATGCACGGCCACTGGAAGAGGAAGGAGATAGAGAGGGGAGAGAGGAGGAGAGAGGAGGGAGAAGATGAGGGAAGGAAGAAGACCAAGAAGAAGGAAGAACCGAAAGAGGAGGGCGGGCACATGAAGCCCTTCTGCAGGTTCACGTGGTCTTTTTCTCTAACCCTTTGGTCCTGGCCCTGCCTCGAGGAGGAGAGGTTGGAATCACAATCTTTCAAATTCCAAAAAGAGATTTAGATCTATCAGTTTCTTTTTTTGGTCTGTATTTCTACAGGAAACAAGTATTACTGTATTGATCCATTTTCAGAGCTCGTACTGGATATGAGACATGATTCTTTCCTGTTAAAGACCACGCCCAGGAAATGATAATGGTTGGAAATCTGGAGGGAGACAAAAATGCATCGTGCCCCACCTGGAAGACCAGCCCACCCATGTGGACGACTTCTTGTCTTAAAGAAATAGCATGGTGAGATCCTTACAACTCTCTTCAAAGAATCCTCCTGCAAATACATGATTTCACTCACAAGTAACTGAAGCCAAAAAACCTACTCAAAATAATTGGACAAATGGGAAATCATTGGCTCATACAACTCAATTGCTGACCAGTAGCTGGAGACAGTAATGCCTTTTCTTGGAACTCTATTCTCTACCAAGAATTGTAAATAACATTCAACCGTGTCCGGCGGCCACCATGCAAGCTTCCATGTTGGAAATTGTAAGATCATTTATTCCAATGAAAGAAATCCATAGGCATCATCTTTAGCATTGCCAGATCAACAGCTTGGAGAAATTCTTTCTTGAGACTCTTTTCCAAAACAATTAGTTGTTTTATACACTCCAGTAATGGCTCTAAAAGAAAATATCAGAGAATATCAGTATCAGAGATCTTTCAGAGAATGTTTCCAAAGAAAAAATACGTTAAGAATACTCATTGGTTTTCGAAAGAAATTTTCAGAATAAAACCTTAGCCAGATAGTATGCTTAAATAGCAAAATTTTAGAAGCCCAGCCACTGGCTTCGTATGATGTCATCCAGGTTCATCCAGATCAACACAGATATCAGGGTCTCCTATTTTAAAGCCAAGTAATATTCCATTGTGTGTAGAGACCCTGTCATTTTAATCATCCCTCTGTTGATGGACCCTTAGGTTGATTCCATATTTTAATTACGGTGAACTTGGCAATATGTGAGATCCTGATTTTATATCTTTTGGAGATATACTCGAGTGGAATTGCTAAGTTTTCTGGTAATTTTATTGCTAATTCCTTGAGGAACCTTCAACCATGAAGAAGGGGTCCCGTTTTCTCAGCAACGCTAGCTATCTCCATTTTCTTCATAATGACCACCTTAACAGGTGTGAAGTCATGTCACATTGTAGTTTCGATTTGCATTCCCATGATGACTAATAATGAGCAACTTTTCATGTCCCTACTGGCCATTTGTTCCTTGGGGAAATGTTGATTTATTTGGAATAAGCCAGGCATAGAAGGACAGATACTGCACGATTCCTCTTAGAGGAGACATCTACCAGAATCAAAATCATGGAAACAGAGAAGTGAACAGAGATTGCGAGGAGCTGGTGGGGAGGTTGGAGTGGGGAGTTCGTCAATGGGCATGAAGTTTCAATATTATGGTAGATGAATAAATTCTGCAGATCTGTTATACAACAGCATGCTCAGATTTAACTGTGTGTATTTTGCACTTCAAAATTCGAGTGTGTCTTCTCTGGTTAAGTGTTCTTCCCACAAAATAAGTGAATGAATAAATAAAGGAACACAGAAAGCTTTTGGAAGTGTTGGATATGTCTATTATCTTTTTTCTTTTCTCTTCTTTGCATGCTGGGGATCGAACCTTGAGTCTCGCACATGCTGAGCGCGCATACCCCGAGCCCTATGTCTATCATTGCGATTTCAGAGATGGTTGTGAAGCTGTTTGCCCATCAAGTTGTACTTATTGGATATGTACAGCTCTGTGTTTATCAATTATACTTCAATACAGCTGAGTAAAAATAAAAGCTAAGTAAATAATATCATCCTCTGAAAAAAATTATAATATCAATGGTAGAATTAGGAAAAACATGATATCAAGTTCAAGGCAAAGAAGCTACCAATTTATTTGAAAAATGATAATAGGGTTCATTTTTTTAAAATTTCTGACATGGTATATCAAATATATACGTATGTATATATGTATATGTATATATTTCAGATTATTCATGGTATTCCAAGCTATAACATGGTCCATCAAGGGCAAACCAAGAAAAGTTCTTGAAAAAAACAAAGCATGTATATTTAAAAAGTCACAAGTAGATAATGGGAAAATTTTCCACTTAAAAATTGTTAATCTGTGTTAAAGGAGGCATGCCAAAAAGAACTGGGAATCTTTCATGAATTTATAGGCACTGTTTGCCAACCTGATCCAATTTTTCTCTTGTTGAAACTGCTTCATTAATTTAATGTGCAAGAAATAAATATTTGATGTGCAATTAGTTGGAGATTATTATGGCCATAATGGAACCTTTCCAAATAAACAGCTGTTCCAGCACTTTAAATGCATGAAAAGCAAGGAACGAAATGGAAAATATAATGAAACACCAGCTCTACAGAGGAAAAGTGTTAGAATATTCAATTAGTCAGTAGGATGGCTGCTCATTTAGAAGTTGTGTGGTGGTTTATCAAAGCATAACAGCACAAAAGCTGCTGCTCAACTTTAGCCAAATATCCATCTACCTGAATTTCCATGGAAACATTTACACAGACGTGCAATACGACCCTGCCCGAGAAGAACGTATTATGAAAACAGACATTCATCAACACTACTAATTCTTCCAGAATGTTCGTTGTATATATACAGATGTGCATCGACGAGTATTGGTAGCATATGGATTGTTCTATGTTCGCATTTAGGGACATACTCTGAGACTCTCTTCAGACAGCCACCTGCAAATCGCAATGTCACGTAGGGAGTGGTGCCTGACTTTGAAGTTCCATGCCGGCTGGGTTCTTCCAAGTGTCCGTGCGTCTCTGGGATTTCAAAACACATGCACACGTGCCGTGAAGCTACTCATGCTGTGACAGCACAGAAGCACCCAGTCAGCTCCTCTCCTTCCCTTGGAGACGGGTCATGAGACTTGGAGATGGTTCTCCTGCCTCACTGACGACTCGGGCAACCTCTGGGAGTGGACGCATGGCTGAGATCTTGGTATCTCCAGCGCCTGCCATGCTCCCTGATGTGGATGGGCTCCGTGTGTATTCCTGGCAAGGATGCCTGGGGCTATCTGCCACAGGGACAGGGTCAGCCTCCCAGGGTGAGCTTTACGGGCTGCGCAGAGAATCATCTCCTGGAGACCAGGATGGGAGTAACGGGAAACATTTCTTTTACCCTTGTCCTCCATTTAAGGCTCAATAGTCAAGGTGCAAGGGAGTTCTGGAATTGGTAAGAAAAATAAATATACATATATATTTATATATATGGCTTGTAATTATCGTTCATATCCAAATATCCAACTTGTTAGTGGGAAGTGCAAATAACAACCAGCAGTCTGGCAAGCACTTCTAGAAGATTGACTTGAGGCAAATGCATTGCTTACTGGGGTTCTGTCCCATGTGGGCATCGGATTCTGCAATGGATGACAATCTATCTTTCCTCTCTGTTCTGAAAAAAAAACATTGTTCCAAGGAAGTTCAGATTTTGTATTTTTTCCGTGTCCCCTTCTCCTTCTGTAACAAGACCCCCCCACACACACACAGTGAAGAAACAAGAGTAGAAGCATTAGGTCAGCACCTTCTCGTCCCATTGAAGGGCTCAGACAAATGTACCTGATGGACAGGGCTGTTTTTAATACACCGAGGTGGCTCGCTTGGGTGGTCCTCCCCTGAGCAGCCAGGGTCACCGTCCCTCGCCTGCGTTCTGGGCCCACTTGAGATCTGAGAAACCAGAAGCAATGCTCCGTGTCCCCCCACACGAGGTCCTAAGGTCAACACAGCTTCTTCTGAGTGCTGGACCTTCTTGCCTTGGGATGTAAGGCCCTGTGCTTTGAGTTTGCCAAGGAGCCACCCAGAGAGGTCATACAACAGCGCCCCAGATGACAGCCCCAGCTGAGGTCCCAGGCAAGAGGCCCCAGACCTGGGAGTGACTCGGATTTCCCATGATTCATTCCCAGCTGGCCCTGCAGCCAGCTGGCTGTCACAAGGAACAGGGACCAGGTGTGCCCACCAAGACCTGCCCGCGTTGCCACGTTGCATCTGGGGCAGGGGGAGAGCGAATCGCTGTCGATTGCATCCCTTAAGAAACGGCGCGATTAGTTCCAAAGCACAACATCACTGAAATACAGATGTATTTTTAGCCCATAACGCACAAAAGCTATTCAAATGTGGCATTGTGGCTCCTGGGTCCTGCTAACCCCACGGGACACCGTGAGGAAAGGAGGGTTGGTTAAAAATGTCCTCCTGTGAAACCAGAGCCTACGTCATTTCTCCTGCCCAGGAGCTGACATTATGATGGAAGAAAGCAGAGAGAAAAATATAAATTAGCACCGCGTGTGCTTTGTAAGCTATGCTGCACATATAGAACGAACACTTCCCATATTTTGCCTGCCCTGGGATGTTGGAAACCGCTTTTCTTTACCCAGCCATTCCCAAACCATCCGTCCTTGTGGAAGGTCCTATAGAAGCCTGTCACCTGATCCAGGGCTCTGAGCTGTTTTCCACGTAGGTTCCTTTAGCACACATTCGTAGATGTGCTGGGCTCTTGTCGATCTGTCTTTTCTTACAGAGGTGCGTCCCCACGAAGAACTCATGGGGGTGAAGGAAAAATTATATGTCCCCCCTGCCAGCAGATTATCAGGGAATCCTCCAGAATCCAAAGGATTAAATTAACTGATACCAAATCCACCATTTAATGCTTAAATCTGGAATTTCATGGCTAAATTGAGGTGTTTCCAAAAACAAAACTGTCTTCACCATAGTTCATTTGAAAGCTTGCCATTTACATGAGTAAATGCCAGCACGTCGTGGTCAAAGAATCTGAGAGTTTTCTGTTATCTTAAAATTTAATTCACTTATTACACAGCAAACATCCTCTAGGGAAAGTATAATACTCCTTCGGTGAAATGTACAATGTTTAAAATCCAATAAGACTTAATAAGATAATATTTCGCCAACAAGAGAATTAATTTCTTCTAACTGTTTGTCTATTTGTGTAGTCCGCAGCTCATCATAAATCAAATAAAATCGTGATACCTCGGAGCAGAGAAGGACAAATAATATACCGGTCTTAACATGATTTTATTACTTGCTTTTCCCTCTGGAGAAAGACAGGGAGTGCCCTAATGAAATTGGCTTTTATTACTGATTCATTGCATTTAAAATGAAGAAGCAACTTTGGAAGTTCAAGAACTCACGTGGAAAGTAGACTAGGAATTCCCAGGTCAGTCTGTAAAGACAGAACTGGGTGGAGACGGAGCTGAGGGTGGCTTGGGGCTCTGCAGGGACCATCAGGAGGCCAAGTGCCTGAATCTAAGACACCTGGTGGGGAGGGCTGGTGGGTTACTAAGCATAAAACATCCAGTCTGATAAGTTTAGTATAAAGTTCAGGTGACTGCAGGAAAACCAAGCTGACTGAAAAATTGAAGGCTTCTATGCACCCCAGTGCTTGAGCTCCCAAGAGTGTCCAGCACACTGAGATATCCATTCAGACCCTGCTAGGGTGGGAATGGGGGTGGAGCAAGATGGCGGCCTGTCAAATGGTTTTAGGTGAAAGTTATTTGTGGATATGTTTTTCTCTCTTGCTACCCAGTAAGCACTGGGAAAGCAGCACTGGGGTGTCTTTTGCTTGTAGCACATCTGCCATTAAAAAGGTAATTGAGTAATAATTGATTAATATTTGTTGGATAAATTAATGCAGGTGAATGAATCTATAAGATGGATACATGGATGGATGGATGGGTGGGTGGATGGAGGATCAATGGATGGAGAGACTGATGGATGAAACAATGGATGAATAGATGGTTGGAAGGATGAATAGACAGATGGATGGACAGATGGATGGGTGGGTCAATGAGTTGATGGTGTGTGAAGGAAAGAAGGTGAGAACAAATTTATTACATTATTTGAAGTTACTTTAAAAGGCAAATCAAACAGGGTATTCCCTTTAAAGAAAGATTGGATTGGACACAGTCTCTGGTAGCAGATCTGATTCTCCACGAACACTTGAATTCTGTGCTAGACAAGAATGTTCTACTTGAGGAGAGAGAACATCATGCTTTAAGTGACTTAGCGTCAATGTGATTGGAAGCTACCAAAATTCTTCCAGCCTAGTGCTTAGATCTTTCTCTCCCTTTCTCTCTTTCTCTCAATCTTCTCTTGTTTGAAATTTATCCATATCTTTCATGTAGGCAACAATACTTAGTTCAAGTACAAATGTTATAAAACTTTGGCTTATGTGGCTTTTCTTTTTCTCCAAGACAGAACGGGCATCTAGGACTGCTAAGATTGATAATGGAATTCAACCAGAATTCAATCCTAAATGTGGCATAGAGGGGAAGGTCCTGGGATACTTGGATCTTTATAAGATCATCAGAGAAACAGATCATTGGGTGGCAATTAAAAAAAAAAAAAAAGACTGTAAGAGGTGATGGGGATACTGTAAGTTCTTCGCCTGTGTCATTCTGCCCTAAGATTTTCTGCAGAGATTGCATATCATAAAAAGTTAATTAAATCTTTAACAAGAGGCACACGTTCCGATGGATGAGTGTGCTCGGCAGGTCCGAGTCTTCAAGGAGCTCTTTAGTTACTGAGATCAGAAAAAGAGCCATCAATGGAAGTGAAGGAGTGTGTCGAGAGATAAAGAAGACTGTGAAGTGGATGTCCAGCCAGGGGAAATCTCAAACGAAAGGCAGCCGTGATCGGTGGTAGAGGGAAAGGAAGCCAAGAAACTTGAGGAGGCTTAGGACCGACGGAGGAGCTTCAAAGGCAGCTCGGGACAGTTTTCCTGGAGCAGCTGAGATGGATGTTTTCCTAAGTGTCTGCTAAGATATGCAGAGGAGGTCGACAGGAGGATGTTATTTTGATGGGAGTGGGAATAAAAGTCTCCACGCCACGCAGTCCCGTGAAGGTATCTTTGGCAACGATGATCAGAGGATTCTGGAACCAACCGCCATAAAAGGGGTAAGGGTCATTTCCTAACCCCAGATGCACATTAGGTGGGCCTTCTTGGTGGAACTCATCTCAAGCGGGCTGAAGTGGAGGGGCCCCGAGACGGTCACACCCACTGACAAGACCGTTCCGGTGCATTAAATGGAAGGCCACCATAAGACAGTCGTGCACTGACATAGGACTTCAAAAGGCTCGTGTGAACAGAGTGCTAACAGCCGAGGTGCACACTGACTCCTTCGTTTCCCCCAACATTCTGCTAGGCAGGTGCTGACCTCATTCCAAACGAGGAAAGTCAGCACAGTGGGGTAGCAAGTAACTTTGTTGAGAGCTGGGTAAGGAAACGTGCGAAGCAATCAGCACTCCCACGTCAGAGGGAGGTAGGGCATGCGCGTTGGGCATGAGCCCAAGAGACCTGGTGGGAACTGAGCTGGGGCCAGGATGCAGGACCAGGAGAGAGGGCTGCAGAAACACCCAGGCCACCTCACAATGGCCTTTGACGTCACAGAGGAGGCCATGTCAGGAAGGCGTAGGTCACACAGGAGAAACTTCTGGACATCGACTCCAAGGTCAAAGTTGGTGGGGCTTTCTTCTTCCCTGCTTCCTGAGATACCAGGAATGGATTCAAACATTGTTGTGGTTGGAATGTGGACTGTCCCCTAAGGACACAGGAGTTCAAGGCTTGGTCCCCAGTGCAGCAGTGTTCAGAGGTGGGGTCTTGGGCAGTGGTTGAGGCGGGAAGGCTGTGACCTTGTCAGTGGATTGGTCCATTCATGGATTCACGGCTGAATGGAGGTGGCGGTAACTGTCAGAGGTGGAACCTAGTTGGACGGAGTCCATCCTTGGGGGCATGCCCTTGGGGTCTAAACCTTGTTCCCAGAGGTCCCTTCTCTCTCTACTTCTGTGCTGCCAAGAGGTGAGCAGCTTCATTCTGCCACGGGCTCGGGGACAATGGAGCTGGGTCACCATAGACTGAACCCCCTGGAACGGTGAGCCCAAACAAATCTTTGCTCCTCCGAGTTGATTTTCTCAAGTATTTTGTCCCAGTAATAAAAAGCTGACTAACACATTAACTCAATGAATACTTAAGCATACTGACTGCAAAGCAGTGTCAGGTGCTGGAAAGAGAAAAAAACGGCCAAAAGTCACAAGGATCATTGTCTCCAGAACTGACATAGGAGTAGGCACCAGACAGATAATGCTTAAAACGCAAACCAAATAATACTGGTTGAAATTAGGGACAATGAAGGGAAAGAGGGTAAGTGAATCGAGGGGAACAACGGATGAGAGCAGCAGTCGTGAAGAACGTGGAGGAGGAAAGGCTGGTGGGGACCTCGGAGCAGGTGTGGCTGCAATTCTTCACGTGAACTGGGATTGAATGGGAAGAAGGAAGGGAGCTGAAAAAAGAAACAGAGACCCTCCCTCTTGTAGGAGGGTCAAGAGGGGCCGAGGTACTGCGGTAAAGCATTTATGGGGTCCCAGAAAGGTCCTCTGTGTTCAGGACACACTGAACAGGAAAGCAACGTTGTAGAGCAATCAACTCAGACAGGCCGCGAGGGCCGCTTTGTGGAGGAAGTGCCCTGGGTTTTACTGCGTTGGGGAGGAGAGTCATTGACCTGTTAGTAGCAGTCCAATAAAGCCACCTGATTTCTTGTCTATGGGACCGTTCTGGCTGTTGAGTGGCAAGTGGGTTGGAGCCGTGTGGGGGTGGCCTGGAGAAGAGCAGAGGACATGACAGGCCAGTCACAATCACTGAAGGTGCTCGAGGTGGACGCGGCTGGGGCCCTGAGTATCCATAACGCACCTGCAAGCTACCGAGGAGAGCTTGATGTGGACTGGGAAACGGGGCGGAGGATGGGAGCAGATTATCGAGGGAATGCTCATGGAAAAAGTATTAAAGAAAAAAAAAAAAACTAAGCGTTTCATTAACACCCAATCCTAATATAGCGATTCACACTGGAAAGACCCTCCTCCCTGTCCCTGAGATCCATGCTATCCTGAACTATGGCCACTGAATAGGCTAAAGCCCGGGGCCCTCGCTCAAAGAAGGACTCATCCTGGCCCTGCTTTGCTAAAACTGCATCTCCGTTTAAAATTGTTGGAGATGACATTCCTAGAATTGAATGAAACCGGGCATCGTGACATTTGCTCGTGGCTGCTCTTGATTTTTTATATCGCCAAGATGATCTTCTCTACTGCACTTCAGAAGAATGGACTTCCCACCAGTGTACGTCGCAAACCCTAGTCTTTTCTGCCTCTGCCCTTTTCATTCTCAGCAACCTGGTACAGGCCGTTTATCATCTCATTTTCTGCGGGGGGTCAAGCCTGCATTTTTTTTCCCAATTTGTGATTCGCAGCTGCAAACGTTATGGTATTGTACTCTGCACATTCACTTCTTGTCAAATGATTCCTATGGTCTAGTTTGGGGACAGGAATTTTGCAGCAATTTTGCTGTTTTCCCTTTTTAAAAGGTCCGTTTTTTTCTCAGACGGCAGTTTTGCTGACATTTATGGAGTTTGGAGTGTACGGACAGCAAGGCGACGTGCTCCGCATAAGGACCTTCCTATTGTTCTGAAGTTAATTGCTACATAGGCTCCCAGCGGTCTGGCCAAAAATGGGTGTCAGCTATGCATCCTTTCCCTTTAAAGTTCTCAGTGTGTCAGGAAAGGACAGAAATGTACACGGTGCTGCAGAGCATCAGGAAACCCCTTTTCTGATGATGGTGATGGTGATGGTGATGTTGATGGTGATGGTGATGGGATGGTGATGGTGATGATAGTGATGATGGTGGTGATGATGGTGATGGTGGTGGTGATGGATGGTGGTGGTGGTGATAGCGATGATGTTGGTGGTGGTGGTGATGATGGTGGTGGGTGATGATGTGTGCTTGGTGATGATGGATTGGTGGTGGTGGTGATGGTGGTGATGGTGGTGGTGGTGGTGGTGGTGATGGTGATGGTGGATGGTGATGGTGGTGGTGATGGTGGTGATGGTGGTGGTGGTGGTGATGGTGGTGGTGATGGTGATGGTGATGGTGATGGTGAGGGTGGTGGTGATGGTGGTGGTGGTGGTGATGGTGGTGATGGTGGTGGTGATGGTGGTGGTGGGTGGTGCTGGTGGTGGTGATGGTGTGGTGGTGGTGGTGATGGTGGTGATGGTGGTGGTGGTGATGGTGGTGATGATGATGGTGATGATGATGGTGATGGTGATGGTGGTGATGTGGTGGTGATGGTGGTGGTGGTGATGGTGATGGTGATGGTGATGGTGTGGATGGTGGTGATGGTGGGATGGTGGTGATGGTGATGGTGGTGATGGTGATAGTGGTGGGTGATGGTGGTGATGGTGATGGTGGTGATGGTGGTGGTGATGGGGGTGATGGTGGTGATGTGGTGATGGTGGTGATGGTGGTGATGGTGGTGGTGATGGTGGTGGTGGTGGTGATGGTGGTGATGGTGGTGGTGGTGGTGATGGTGGTGATGGTGGTGGTGAGGTGGTGATGGTGATGGTGGTGATGGTGGTGATGGTGATGATGGTGGTGATGGTGGTGGTGGTGGTGATAGTGATGGTGATGGTGGTGATGGTGATGATGGTGATGGTGATGGTGGTGATGGTGATGGTAGTGATGGTAGTGATGATGGTAGTGGTGGTGGTGATGGTGGTGGTGATGGTGGTGATGGTGATGGTGATGGTGGTGATGGTGGTGATGGTGGTGGTGATGGTGGTGATGGTGGTGATGGTGTGGTGATGGTGATGATGGTGGTGGTAATGGTGATGATGGTGATGGTGGTGATGGTGATGGTGGAGGTGATGATGGTGATGGTGATGATAGTGATGATGGTGGTGATGATGATGGTGATGATGGTGATGATGATGGTGGTGGTGGTGATAGTGATGACGTTGGGGTGGTGGTGATGATGGTGATGGTGGTGATGGTGGTGGTGATGGTGGTGATGATGGTGATGGTGATGGTGGTGATGGTGATGGTGGTGGTGATGATGGTGGTGGTGATGATGGTGGTGATGGTGATGGTGCTGGTGGTGATGGGATGGTGGTGGTGGTGATGATGGTGGTGATGGTGATGATGATGATGATGGTGATGATGGTGATGATGGTGGTGATGGTGGTGATGATGGTGCTGGTGGTGGTGATGGTGGTGATGGTGATGGTGGTGATGGTGATGGTGATGGTGATGGTGGTGATGGTGATGGTGGTGGTGATGATGGTGGTGGTGATGATGGTGGTGATGGTGATGATGGTGATGGTGCTGGTGGTGATGGGATGGTGGTGGTGGTGATGATGGTGATAGTGGTGGTGATGGTGATGATGGTGATGATGGTTGGTGATGTGGTGGTGATGGTGCTAGTGGTGGTGATGGTGGTGATGGTGATGGTGGTGATGGTGATGGTGATTGGTGGTGATGGTGATGGTAGTGATGGTGATGGTGGTGATGGTGATGGTGATGATGGTGGTGATGGTGGTGATGGTGATGGTGGTGATGGTGATGATGGTGATGGTGGTGGTGATGGTGATGGTGGTGATGGTGATGATGGTGGTGATGGTGGTGGTGATGATGGTGATGGTGGTGGTGATGGTGGTGATGGTGATGGTGGTGATGGTGATGATGGTGGTGATGGTGGTGGTGATGGTGGTGATGGTGATGGTGGTGATGGTAGTGATGGTGATGGTGATGGTGGTGATGGTGATGATGTGATGGTGGTGATGGTAGTGATGGTGATGGTGATGGTGGTGATGGTGATGATGGTGGTGATGGTGGTGATGGTGGTGATGGTGATGTGGTGATGGTGATGATGGTGGTGATGGTGGTGGTGATGGTGGTGATGGTGATGGTGGTGATGGTGATGATGGTGGTGATGGTGGTGGTGATGGTGGTGATGGTGATGGTGGTGGTGATGGTGATGGTGATGGTGGTGATGGTGGTGATGGTGGTGGTGATGGTGGTGATGGTGATGGTGATGTGGTGATGGTGATGATGGTGGTGATGGTGGTGGTGATGATGGTGATAGTGGTGGTGATGGTGGTGATGGTGGTGATGATAGTGGTGATGGTGATGGTGATGGTGGTGATGGTGATAGTGGTGGTGATGGTGGTGATGGTGGTGGTGATGGTGATAGTGGTGGTGCTGGTGGTGATGGTGATGTGAGGTGATGATGATGATGATGGTGATGGTGATAGTGGTGGTGATGGTAATGGTGGTGGTGATTGGTGATGGTGATGGTGATGGTGATGAGTAGTGATGCTGGTGATGGTGGTGATGGTGGTGACGATGACAGTGACGTCCTAGCTGTGTTCTATTTCAGAGACAAGGGAAACTCCAGGGTGCACACGATGAGTGCTCCCTCACTAGCAGAGAACACCAGCTTGATGAGCCAAGACGGCCTCCCAGGGAGCAGTCCTCCTGCAGTCACAGGCGTGTGGGGAGTGAGGCAGCTCTTCCTGTGCAGCCTCGCAGCCGGGGCAAGAAAACGGGGGACAGACCTCACAGCCTACTCGGCCATTCCCTTCCTCCCTCGCAAGTCGCTCCTGAAGTGCCAGACTGACCAGCTCTGACAGCTGGCAGTGAGAGCGGCCCAACCGTGGCAGAGGAGAGGTTGTTCTCGGCTAGAGAAATGTCCAGACACCGGGAAAAAGGAACAACGCTTCCCCCTGTTTGTTGATGCTTGAGCGTCAACTGTGTGCGCTTCGTTTGAGTCAACCAAAGTTTATCAGGACCCTTACAGATAAAGCCTTCCTGGACCTCGGAGAACGTGCTGATTGAGAGGCAGTCAGATATGCCACTCCGTTTTCTCTAG